>NW_007727467.1:153545-157341 GCF_000696425.1 Galeopterus variegatus | reverse complement strand
GGACGCCTTTAAACTGTGCATCAAACATTTGGAATTAAATTGAGGATCATGGTGTGAGGGATGAGGAACATTTCAAGTTTATATTTTTCTTGGTTGTTGGTTTAATAAAAGAGGAATAAATGAGTTCTGTCGGAGGGAGAAAAAAGCCTATTTTTACTGGCTAGGAACTCCGAATTCCTGACCCAAAGCTTGTCCTACTTAAATGATCATGGAATGCATTTGACTTGACTTGGGTATGAGACAATTTGAGCCACTAGGAAACAGTGAATGAACAGCAAAGAGGGATGCTTGGGATTGGTGTTGGGGGGAGGTTGTCCTTCCAGCAGAGTATTGCTCAGGGGTGGGCAATTTTATTCACAGGTCACTTGGGCAGTGGAAGGGAGACGCGTGAAGACAGGAGGAGGCCATATCTGAAGTTCTTGAGCTGGACAATGTTGGTTGGCACAACTGGCCCTGGCATCCATTTCTACCTTTGTTAGAGGAGTTAGAATGTCTTTGGCCATTGTTTGGGAAGATCTATTTATAAGCACCATAAGCTTTCAGTTGAGAGGAGAAGGATTCAGGGAAGAGGGCTGACGGAAGTTGGTTGCAGCCCCAAACAAACAGTCAAATATTGGAAGTTGTGTCAGGGCAACACATAGGTAGCAAGAAAAAAAATAAAGAAAAATTAAACTAATGCATTATTCCATTGGCTGGATGAATAATAGCTTTGTAATAGGGTAAAGAGGATTCTATAATTAAGGAGCTTAAAAAAATATCCCATGTCCTAGATCATAGCTGGCAGGAAGAATTACAACTAATGAAAACCAGTCTGTAATGGCTAGACTTTAGATCCCATATCTACAGGCATGACTTAACTGTAGAGAAGGAAGTGATACAGGACGTGAAAATAATAGGACTGACATTCAACTCTGTACCTCAATAAAAAACATTGTTTTAAAAAAGCCACATTTAATTTGTCTCCTATAAAGAAAAAAAAAAAAAAAAGACTGCCTCAAGAAGTGGAACAGTCTTGATATTACAAGTAGAAAAAGTAATTCTCGGGGCTGAAATTCTCAGGGCTGAGCCCTGAACATCTACATTCTGGTCTGCTACAGTGATAAACCTAAAGAGGCAACATGCAGGTCTGGTATTACAGAACTAGTTAGAGTGAGGGTGGGCAAAACAAGAGGTCAGGGGATATTGACAGGAGAGGAACTCTAGGAAAGGCTGTGAGAAATAAGAAGAGGAAAGGGACGTATGGAGGAGGAAGCCTATCACTTTTATTTCAACAGAATCATGCACACCCAGCAGTCTAGTGAAAGCTTACAAAACTGAGTGATCTTACCCCATACATCAGGAGAGAAGGTCCTCCCAGGCATCTATATGGAACACCATATGGCAAAAGTACCCATCACATTATTTTAGTAGTAGAAAATTATACAATGTAAATAATTAGGTTAATATAATAAGCTTAAAGGAGTGTTATTCACATACTAAAATCATCTTTAACAGACATTGTAGATACATAAATTTGTGTATATTGCAATATCACATAANGAATTATTTGGTAAAGGCATCTGGACAACACCAGGGGGCACACACATATACAACTGAGAAAATAATAATGTGGCAGCCTTTATTAATTCATTCACCATGCAGTACACTCTTTAGTGTCTTTTTGGACGCCTTTAAACTGTGCATCAAACATTTGGAATTAAATTGAGGATCATGGTGTGAGGGAAGAGGAACATTTCAAGTTTATATTTTTCTTGGTTGTTGGTTTAATAAAAGAGGAATAAGTGAGTTCTGTCGGAGGGAGAAAAAAGCCTATTTTTACTGGCTAGGAACTCCGAATTCCTGACCCAAAGCTTGTCCTACTTAAATGATCATGGAATGCATTTGACTTGACTTGGGTATGAGACAATTTGAGCCACTAGGAAACAGTGAATGAACAGCAAAGAGGGATGCTTGGGATTGGTGTTGGGGGGAGGTTGTCCTTCCAGCAGAGTATTGCTCAGGGGTGGGCAATTTTATCCACAGGTCACTTGGGCAGTGGAAGGGAGACGCGTGAAGACAGGAGGAGGCCACATCTGAAGTTCTTGAGCTGGACAATGTTGGTTGGCACAACTGGCCCTGGGATCCATTTCTACCTTTGTTAGGGGAGTTAGAATGTCTTTGGCCATTGTTTGGGAAGATCTATTTATAAGCATCATAACCCAAGCTTTCAGTTGAGAGGAGAAGGATTCAGGGGAAAGGGCTGACGGAAGTTGGTTGCAGCCCCAAATAAACCGTCAAATATTGGAAGCTGTGTCAGGGCAACACATAGGTAGCAAGAAAAAAAATAAAGAAAAATTAAACTAATGCATTATTCCATTGGCTGGATGAATAATAGCTTTGTAATAGGGTAAAGAGGATTCTATAATTGAGGAGCTTAAAAAAATATCCCATGTCCTAGATCATAGCTGGCAGGAAGAATTACAACTAACGAAAACCAGTTCGTAATGGCTAGACTTTAGATCTCCTATCTACAGGCATGACTTAACTGTAGAGAAGGGAGTGATACAGGACCTGAAAATAATAGGACTGACACTCAACTCTGTACCTCAATAAAAAACATTTTTTTTAAAAAGCCACATTTAATTTGTCTCCTATAAAGAAAAAAAAAAAAAGACTGCCTCAAGAAGTGGAACAGTCTTGATATTACAAGTAGAAAAAGTAATTCTCAGGGCTGAGCCCTGAACATCTACATTCTGGTCTGCTACAGTGATAAACCTAAAGAGGCAACATGCAGGTCTGGTATTACAGAACTAGTTAGAGTGAGGGTGGGCAAAACAAGAGGTCAGGGGATATTGACAGGAGAGGAACTCTAGGAAAGGCTGTGAGAAATAAGAAGAGGAAAGGGACGTACAGAGGAGGAAGCCTATCACTTTTATTTCAACAGAATCATGCACACCCAGCAGTCTAGTGAAAGCTTACAAACTGAGTGATCTTACCCCATGCATCAGGAGAGAAGGTCCTCCCAGGCATCTATATGGAACACCATATGGCAAAAGTACCCATCACATTATTTTAGTAATAGAAAATAATACAATTTAAATAATTAGGTTTAGTACAATAAGCTTAAAGGAGTGTTATTCACATACTAAAATCATCTTTAACAGACATTGTAGATACATAAATTTGTGTATATTGCAATATCACATAAAAAAGCAAATGCAAAATTAAATAGATAAAATAACTACATAAAAATGGCCCAAAGAAAATTTTGTAGGGGAAAAATGCTCCATAAACTTATTTTCCCATTGAACTTAGAGATCCCAGTTCCAAAGCAGTACCTACACCATCAACCGCAGCCTCCAGAGGAGGACATGACTGGGGCGATGTCTTACCCTTCTCGCTGTGCATTCTCCATCACTTAATGGAGGAAGTGCTCACAGGGCTCTTCCCTGTGAATACAGCTGGCTGGTGGGTTCTCTCATCTTCTCTAGTGGATCCGATCTACCATGCCGACGTATCTGAGCCTTTTAGTCCCTTTCTATAACTGCCAGGTAATTTCAGCTTCTTGACCTCATTTACTATAGGCTGGTGTCATCTCCAAGCCTCCAAGCAGCTATCCCATCAATGAATTATGATAGACTCAGATATCCTTGCTGGCATATTAAAAAAGATATTTCAGGGCTGGCCCGGTGGCGCACTGCTGCGGTGCGCCGCTTGGGAAGCACGGTGGCGCTCCCGCCAAGGGTTCGGATCCCACATACAGACCGGCCGCTCACTGGCTGAGCGAGGAGCGTGGGCAACACCGAGGGTTGCGATC
>NW_007727467.1:118311-152568 GCF_000696425.1 Galeopterus variegatus | reverse complement strand
CACTGAGGGTTGCGATCCGTTGCCAGTCACGAAAAAAGACAAAAAAAAAAAAAAAAAGATATTTCATTAAAAGATACTCAACTGTAATAATAATAATCACTTCTTATCCAGACTTATACTCTGGACCTCCTATGTCAATATCTTCATTTATTCTCAAACATATATTCCCTGTCCCTGCTAGCTTACATTACCTGTGATTAATTTGGTGAATATTCCCTTTCTTCCCATGAGGTTATAAGCTCATCCATTTCTCCGTGATCTTACAGTCTCCAAACCAGAGTCCATTCTTACATCCTGAGAGTGATTCCAAGATCCAATTCAAATGTCTTCTTAATATTGCTTGTTTCACAAAGAATGACCTTATAGGGATTCCTAGGATTATGTCGTATACCTTCAGTCCCACTTAAGCCATGCTGAAAACTGATTCTAGTCATTGCACTAGAAATGGGCTAGAAATAAATGGAGAAGGGGCAGGACTTGAAGAAAAAGAGCAGTGTTTTGCAAGGCATCTGCTTTAGGTGAGCTCTTTGTATACCCTCTGGGAAAAGGGAGACTGCTCTTTCTTAGCAGGTGGAATGGGCCATTTTTATCAGCTCAGAGGATTCAGGTCATTCTGGAATACAAGATTCTCAGGTGAACCACCCAAATCTTTATCTTTGGTCTCAAGGCTGCTTTCCTTCCCTTACTTTAACATGGAAAACTTGCAGGAACTGTAAATTGAATAGCCTTGTTAATTCTACCATCATAATAATTTAATCTTAGGTGTGATTTTATTTATTGAGGCAAAGCACAGAAGATGAGGGTCTCTTTAACCCTGCCGTAGAGATCTTCACTTTCACAGCGTGCTCTGAAGCANTGGAGTGAAAAAGAGAAGAGAATGATGTGACAGTAAGGGGGTTACCACCATGGGGGACTAAAGTCAGTCCCACCAAAGACTGTCTCAGGGATTAAGTTGAACATATCTCAGATTCATCCCACTGAAGCTACCATTTCCTTACTTATCACCAGCGTGAGACCCTTGCTGCCTCCTGTCAGTGGGGAATCCAACTCCAGAATGCCATCATGACGGTCTGCTTTCCAGGGTACTAATTGTCTTAGTTTAGGTTTCCCCAATCACAGATGCTAAGATAGGATTTCAGTCCATTTAGTTTATTGAGGAGGCACTCACAGGAAGCATAGTGATGGAGTGAAAAAGAGAAGAGAATGATGTGACAGTAAGGGGGTTACCACCATGGGGGACTAAGGTCAGTCCCACCAAAGACTGTCTCAGGGATTAAGTTGAACATATCTCAGATTCATCCCACTGAAGCGCAAGGAAGCTGGTATATTTATCTACCATCTCCCATCTCTCATTCGCTGAGGGCCAATCCTGGGACATCAACTCCCTGGCACTGTGGCCGCCTCCACAGCCAGAAAATGCTCTGGGGCAGAAGAATTCAGGAAGCCAGAGGCCTAGAATAGGACTGTCTGCAAGTTTTCTTGGCAGTGAACTAAAGAGGCATGGCTGGACTACTAATCATGTCTGCTATAGCTAAGGAATGTCTTCAATAAAGAAAAATGACAGTCTCAGTCAACTCATATTCACAAGCACTCTGGGGTACTCCACAATGTTTGACAACATAAAAGTTGCTTAGCAAATGAACTAAAGATACACAACAATACCCTAGGAATCCCTGGAGGTTTGTTCTTTGGGAAAGGAAGAATATGAAAAAGGCATCTGAATTGGAATTCTGAATCACTCTCAGTACGAGAGGATGCACCCTTGCTTAGAGACTATAGAATCACCAAGAAATGAATGAAGTGAAAGAAGACAAGGCATAGGTAAGCTTTATTTACAGCAATGAGGAATGAAAGAAAGTAGAGAAAATGAAGCACTTTGGTATATTGTTTATAAACTCCTGCTCTCTCTTGAATGTAAACATCTCTATTATATGCATGTGTATTTGTGTGTGTGCATGGCATACATATAAAATATATACATGCATGTGTGATGTGCACCTGCATTACAAAATCATTTATATAGGTGCATTTCTGTGTACTTTTACAAAAATTAATTTTGTATGCTTCTTATTAGACCCAAAACATCTGGTTTAAGGCTCAAAAGCAAGACGTGATGATCTCTACTTTTCCTCCTGAATATTTATGATCTACAAAAGGAAATTATATGGATGGATGAATAGATAGATAGATACATAGAATGTATAATATAGTTATATATTATTAAGATATAAAAAGGTCCATGGCAGTTCAGAAGATAGTGAGAGTAACTGGATTTTAGAGGATCACATAAATCTTTATGAAGAGTGCATTTAAGCTGAGCCTTAAACAACAGTTAGAATTTGGGCATGCAAGGATGGGAGAGGACGGGGAGCCAATACATGGACTAGACAGTTCATGTGGAGAAAATAGTTTATGCAATAAATTCAAAGAATATACCATGTAAAGAAATAACAATAACAAGAAGATTTTTATTTCAGGATTTACTTTTTCTAGGAATTACTGTACAAAACTGTAGATGAAATATGTCCCATTATCAAATGCCTACCTCTGAGTTCATGTGGAGAAAATAGTTTATGCAATAAATTCAAAGAATATACCATGTAAAGAAATAATAATAACAAGAAGATTTTTATTTCAGGATTTACTTTTTCTAGGAATTACTGTACAAAACTGTAGATGAAATATGTCCCATGATCAAATGCCTACCTCTATTTTTCTAGGAATTACTGTACAAAACTGTAGATGAAATATGTCCCATTATCAAATGCCTACCTCTGGTGTCTCTTGAGTCTAAGATAATAATGTGTACAACTGTACATAATTACACTCAAAGGTTAGTGTTGGAGCAATGGCCACAAGAGGTATTAAAATAAAAACAACTAAGTGACGCTTCTTTGCTTCCTCTTCCTGGTGCACCTTGTTAGCTAAGGGGGTAAAAACCAGTAGCCAAGTGTTGTCCGTTGCTGGCTGTTGTCCTCTTCTCAGCCAATGTCTCTTTTGACCTCTTGGGGTTCAGGCTGTTTCCCGACTTTATCTGCACATTTTTTCTCCTCTCTCCTTGGCTTAGCACTCAGCAGTTTAATGACAGCTAATAATATCTGATATATCTGGACATTGCCACATAATGAGCTGTAGTCCCACTGGGTCCCAGAAGTGTCACCACTAACAAATTCGCCAGACCTGCACATAATTAGCATGTAAAGGGAGTGATCGTGCAGTAAATCTGTAGGGGAAGATGGATAGCCCAGAAGAGAAAATATGAAAGGGAAAAAAAATCCATCCTTATCATGCCTTACTAAATATATATTTCTTGGCAAGAATATTTTCCTGATAACAAACTGTGGACAGGTTACCTTAACAGTAACATTATTCCTTCCATGGCTGATAGGCAGAATTTCATTATGTCACTGCTAATGTTTCAATATTTCTGCAAAATGTCACCATATGTAAATTAGGAGAGGTTAGGGTTTCCCTTGCAGTTTTCTTTAAAGATGCACAACCCCCATTCACAATGGTTGGGTGCTGATTTCCCCACTCTTTGACAGGCTTGAATTTAGTGAGGAAATCCACAGAAACTTTGCCCTTACCTTGCCAAAGCTATATGAAATGGCACATGTACTCACAGACATTGTCCTCAAAAGTACAAATGGAATTTACACCAGGAGGTGAAAATAAAAAGAGAGAATCCAGAAACCACAGTGTGTCTAATATAATTACCAACTTGGAGACATATTTCTCACATAGTACTGAGCATTTAAACCCACATGGTAATTTTAGGATTTGTCTCACACAATCAGAACAAAAATGAAAATGCTTCTGATTATGTTCAGCAGGGCATGAGAGCTTTGCCCTTGATCCTTCAAACCCAGCTCACAAGTCCACACCAGAGTAAGGCATGCTACTGGAAAGAAAACATGAAATGTGGCTATGAAAATAAAGCTGTCAAGGGAGGCACTTCTAGAATTTGGGTCAACTCTTTTCCTGCAAGAGTGTTGTTATGGCATGGAACTGAAGGGCCACAGAGAAAGAGTAAAAAAGTTTTAACAACCAACCACAGAAAGAGCATTCATGTACTGTGCCTCAGAAAAATGGCTTCATGGAAGCCCTTTCCCTTTCTTTCACCTTTGATTTAGGATGTGTGGCCAGGATCAACCACCTTATTTTACACCTCACTATTCTTCCAGTAGCCATTGAGATGGGGGAGCAGGGGACAACCATTCCTCAAAGCAGCATTCTGGGAAGACAGTCCCAGATGCTCAGGACAATACAGTAGGCAATCAGCACTTGAGACCTGATAATAACTCTACCAGGTGATCAGTAAGAACCCTGAAGGCACAGAGTCTTCTTTATCCCTCAATCCACCGTACTCAAGCATTTTTGCCCCTTAACGCCACTGAAATGTAACATTGGTGACCTCCAAAGCAGTCACTTCTAGGCCTTTTCGGAGTTTCGTGTTCTCTGTCTTCAACAGGCAATTCCATTCACACACATGGCTTCAACTGTCCTTATACCTGCCAATTCCAAAACGCACCCTTCCAGTTCAGACATTCCTCCTGAACTCAAGATACATTTAACCAATGGTCTACTGAACATCTACTCCTGAATGGCCCAAAGCTTCCTGATCTTCCCACATCTACAATTAAGCTTCTGTGTCAGCGAGCAGCTCCACACCAACTCTCTCCTCCTGTACCAGAAAATGTGACGGTATCACGACTCATCCAGTGTCCAAAGCCATTCCAGGCGTCATCCTGCCTCACCCACCTGTTCACTCTGTGACAGAATTTCCTTAAATACCCTTCACATCCATCCCCTTTTCTTTAGGTGTTTACTCCATTACCTTTGATTTCGAAGTCTTACCTTTAATCCTTCTGCTACCAGAACAATCTTTCTAAAACCCAAGTACAACCATGTTATTCCTTTACTGTAAGCCCTTCAGTGCCTCCCCATTGCCAAAATAACCAAGCTCAACTTCCTAAATTCCTTAAAATGGCAGACACAGTTCTCTTTTGTCTGGCTTCTGACTGCCTGCCTTGACTACTTGATCTTTTTTTAGTATGGTTGTTAGACATGCAGAATTTCAGGCCCCACCAAATCCTTCTGCATCCAGATCTGAATTTTGAGAAGATCCCAGGGTGATTTAAATTTACATCTCGGGTCTGAGAAGCACCATTGTAGCACACTTGTCCTCAAATTTGGCTACACATTGGAACCACCTGAGAAGCTTTAAAAAATTACAGTGCCAGGATCCTACTCCCAGAGATTCTAATTTAGAGATTTCTTAGATACGACACCACAAGGATGATTACCAAAAAATTTTTTTTAAACTGATCAAACTGGTCCATCAAAATTATAAATATTTGCTCTTTGAAAGACAATATTATGATAATGAATACAAGCAACAGATTGGGAGAAAATATTTTAGTTTATATATCTGATATAGAACTTGAACCCATAACATGAAAAGAAGGTTTGAAACTCAAAAACAAGAAGACAGCCTAATTTCTAGAAATGGGCAGAAGATTTGAGCAGATACTTCCACAGTTTCTATATGAATAGCCAATAAGCCCAGAAAAAGATGATCAAGATAGTTAATCATTAGAGCAATGCAAGTTGAAACTACAGTAAGATACCACTATACCAGCATCAGAATGGTCAAAAATGAAAGACTAACTTTACCAACTGTTGGCAAGGACGTGAGAGAGCTGGGACTTTCGTAGAATGCTATTGCCACTGTGACAAGTTCAGCAGTTTCTTAACATGCTAAGCATATACGTACCATGAGACCCAGCCATTCTACTTCTAGATATTTACTTATGAGAAAGGGAAAGATATGTGCACACAAATACTCATCCATGGAGGATCATAGTAGTTTTATTTGTAAGAGCCCCAAACTCAAAAAACAAAACAAAACAAAATGTCAATCAGATAAAAGAACAAACAACTTGTGGTATACATGGAACACTACTGAGCACTGAAAAAGAACAGACAATTGGTGCATTCAACAACATAAACACACCTCAGAATAACTATGCTGAATGAGATAAGCCAATTAAAAAAGAGTATGCCATGTGACACCATTGATGTAAAACTCTAGAAAACAAAAACTAATCTGTTGTAATATCAATAGATAAGGAGTTGCTTGGTGACGGGGGATAAGAAGGGCTGGGAAAGCTTCCAGAGGGACCTGAGGAAAATTTGGGGGTGATAGACATGTTCACTAACTTGATTGCAAGGATGGTTCTACTGGCGCACACATGTAGATCTATTGTACACTTTAAATATGTACAGTGCCTTGTATGTATTGTATGTCAATTATTTCTCAATAATTGAAATATCTCAGTAGTAAAATTGTTAAATCACAATGCCCGTGCTTCTTCCTATACCAATCAAATCAACTTTATCTTTTGCTTTAACTATACTTTATGTTCCAGCAATACAAAAACACCAGATTACTGTATTATATGCCTCCTTGAACTTTCACGTGCCCTCTCCACATGATTTCTGTCTAGAAAACTTCCATATGTCAAGATTCAAATCAGTAGTCACTATGTGAAGTCTTCCTCGTCTTCCTTTTTGAGTAGCTTGGATGGGTCTGTTCTTTACATCCTGCAGTATTTACAGCTTTATGTCACGTCATCAAAACTTTACACATCTGCCTCCTGTATTAGATAATAAGCTTTTTGTGGGGAAGGGGCTTAGCATTATTAATGGTAAGATTAAATATTTGCCAGGTGCCAAAAGATGTCAGTGCACAGAAAAAAAGGGTGACATTGGCCTGAGCCCCAGCACCTGTGAGTAAATAAACTCTGGTAATAGGACATAGTGTAGATTGGGGAGTTTCCAGGATTGCATCGGGTACTGGCAGTCATTAAGAAGAAATCTTTCCGTGTTTTTTAGGAAGGTTTCTTGCTTTGAGTCACCGAGGTGGCTAAGTAACCGAGATCACTGATAGAGTCATAGAGATTATAAACACTTTTATCTCCAGCTCCCTTCCTCATGCACTGTTCTCCTTGAAATATGTAAATACTAGCACAGCAGCCTTTACAACAGAAAGGGTCCCCTACGTGCTGTGATGTTTGTTTCTCCTGCGTGTGAAGCTCCTTTTCGGTTTTCTCTGCACACTTAAATCTTAGGTGCCTTAAATCTTTCAAGGCACAAACCAAAGTGTAACCACACCATAAAAGCTTTCTCTCTACGGCTGCCCATAATGATTTCTTCCTTCTCTTGATTCTTTAGAGTAATAATTAACGGATAGCTTGATGCTTATAAGCATTAAAAAAATAAAAAAGGATAACCAGTAATTCAGGAGAATAAATGATTCCTTTGGCAAGAAGACTGAAAGCAATTTGAGATCAGGAAGCATTTATTTCTGTATCTTCTTTCAAACCAGGATTTTGCCTTCAATGTCCTGCATGCACATAGCGTTCTTGAAAAAATTTAAAAACAAAAACTTGGAAAACGTATTGGTCCCTTAGTGACATGTTGAAATAAATATGCTGCTTAAAATCATTCAAAAGAGACAAACACTTACAAAAGAGTCTGAACTAAAAAGCAACTTATTTTCTTACAGTAAAGAGCCAAGCAGACAGATGTATAAACAATTTAGTAAATGAATCAATTGTAAGGGGAAATCACCCTCCTGTGAGTCTGAGAGACTCACAGAAATGAGTCCTATGACTCAAAAAAGTAGACAAGCATCTATCATGTTCTTTTTGGTGGGAAAGTGTAACATTCACAGGAACTTAATGAACAAGATACATTCCCAGATCTTGAAATTATTTTGAATTATTTATAAAATATTACCTGTTACCTGTTATTGCAATTTTTTATTATAATGATAGCCACCAGTTACTGAATGCTTGTTTGTGCCAAATACTGCAATAACCACTTCACATTTTTAAGCTTATTTATCCCTCACATAATCCTATTGATACAAGAGGTGCTCAGTTTCCCTGGGCTCAGGTTTCAGGACATGCCTCTGGGTTTCCAGCCACTCCTGGAGGTCTCCGGCCCCCTCCTGTAGGCTCTCCCTTGGAAGAAAGTTACCATTGCTAGTTTGACCTATTTTCTGCACAAACACAGATGAGACCACAAGGGGCTGGCTTATGCAAATTCAGTGGCTGCGCATGCTCATTAGAGAGCACAATATATTCAAAAACATTCTGTGCACCAGACATGTGATAGGATCTGACCAATAAACATGCTCCAGGAAGAGACTGACTGAGCATGTGCAAGACTAAATGTTACAAAACTGGGAACCACCCCCTTAATCGAATATTCATTAGATCAAGAAACTATAAAAGCCTAACCCCAGCTGAAGGCGGGGTTGTTGCTTACTTTCATGGTAGCAATCCACACGTCACTGGCTGAGGTGTGTGTGTTTTACTTTGCATCAGACTTACTTTCAGCAAGCGGCTTCTCATTCTTTTGAGCCAGGGTGCATTTTGGACTGAACGATAAGTATGTTTTTCTTGCTTTTGTGTTAGACTTGATGTCTGTACTGAACTTACTTTTGTGTTAAACTTGCTGTGTGCCCCGCTCAGCCTCTGGAGCATGCTATGGTCTGTCGGTGAAACCTGTATTTCTTATCTGTTTCATTAAACTTGTTCTCACTGTCTAGTGTGACTGCCCCCGAGTTCTCTCCTCTGGCAGAGTCAAGAACCTGGTAAGAGGACTGGGTGGATTGAGGCCGACTATCAGGCTGGACCCTAACTCCGACATCACTATGAAAAGGGTTCTGTAAGTACTTCCATTTCTCTGGAGGCACGTTTATTCTTGCAAGCTGAATTTGAATCAGTTTACCCATACTTGATCCTTTTTTCAGTATTCTCTATCCAGCCAGATTTCCAAGTTAGAAACTTGGAGTTGAACTTTATACCCCCGCTACCTCATGTCCTACCTCAAGTTAATGCATTGCAAAATCCTGTCACTTTTATTCCCTGTTTCCAGTATCTTTGAAGAACATCCCATCCCTCCCAACACCTCCCCCAGCCCCAGCCTAGTCCAGGCTGCCACAGGGTCTCAGCCGCATAGCTTCTTGACACATGTTCCTTTCACACACATCTTCACCCCTCTCCAATCAGTTCTCCAAACTGCCACCAAAGTTGTCTTTTTCCCCAATTGCAAATATGACTACATAGCCCTTGTCTAACAGGGTGATGAAAGTTTGGAGTTGGGAAAATATCCAACAGCTTGCATGAAGGTCAGTCTTCATCAAGAAGGCTGCATTATTACAGAGGTCATTTTGAAGCAAAAGACAAAAAGATAAAGTAAAAGCAAACAGTGCTATTCATCTTAGCATCTCATGAGTAAACTAAACGTTCCCATGATTGAGGACAATTATGGTTAATGTTTATTGAACGCTGGTGACATGTCACTCCTTCCTTAAATTAATTCATGCAATCTTCTCCAGCAACCATCTAAGGCAGGTTCTTAATCTTATTTTACAGGTGAGGCCATTGCAGCTCTGACTTAGGGATATGTCTAAGGTGGCATAACTAGAAGGTGGAAGAACTGAATTAGAACTCAATAATACCACTCATTCTAGAGTCTGCTAGACCACCATACCAGTGGTTCTCAGCCCCACCTGGCACAACACTCTATTTAATAACGAATATTGTGTAATTCCTGCTTTACCATCCTGTATTGAAATTTATGTATAATATAAGCTGCTGAAAAAAAATGTAATAAGAAATCAGTATAATGCTCTAAGTGTAATATAAAGAAACAATAAAAAGAAAATATTTTAGGGCCGGCCCGGTGGCGCACTGGAGAGTGCGCCACTTGGGAGCGCAGCGGCGCACCAGCCGAGGGTTCGGATCCCATGTGGAGACCAGTTCACACTCACTGGCTGAGCGCTGTGCGGGCACAACACCGAGGGTTGCGATCTCGTTACCAGTCAGTAAAAAAGACAAAAAGGAAAAAAAAAAAAAAGAAAATATTTTACAACCAAATAATGTAGATTTTATTATGTAAATGTTCAGGTGCAATGATAATACAAGACAAAAAATAAGGCAGATGTACGCAGCTGAAATGCCCTGAATGTAGCAGCTGTAAATGTAGAATAATACAGATGGGCTGTATTGGTGACCAGATGACAAGGAGTGGCGTCACTGCCAGTGATGTGCTCTTCTAAAATGGTGAGCAAATCTTGGTAATTTTCCAAACACAGCATAGTAACTTCTTTCCTCAATTTACGTGGCAGGTATGTTCCTGGAAAATTCAATGTGGATTAAAACGGAGTAAAAGCAACCATGACAACAGCAGCAGCAACTGTTGGTTCATATGTTACCCACGTTAGAATATAGGCTCAGATAGACAGATTCTCATCTGCCTAAGTCCCCAGCAAAATAAACAGAGGTCACATGACACACAGGCAGGTCCTTGTTGGCAAGACTGAACCACACAGTGCTGTGATAACTAAGTCCTCTAGCTTCTGCCCACTAAGTGCTATCAGCAACCCTTCAATCATTGTGACAACCAGCAAGGCCCCTGCAAATATCCTCAATGTCCCGAAGGGCAGTGCTGCTCCATAGTTGCTCTGGTGTAAACTCCTGGAGCATATGTCCCTCTTGACAAACAACAACCAGATTTCTTTCTTTTAATTCAGAATCGCAGGCTCATTAATCACACAAATGCAATATTGTGTTATTTAAAATAATAACCATCTATTGTACAAATGGAACTAACAAGGGATTCCAGTTTAACTAGGAATTGATACTACAAAGAAAATGCACCTTTTGTTCAGATACCACCATTTTATTTGGGGGTGTAAGAAGTTTCTTTGGAAGAGAATTGATGAAGTCTAATAATCGACAGAAATACATAGCTAATGGAGATGAGCAGATCACTTGACACCTTTTCAATATTTTACTGAGTGCGCCACCGGGCCGGCCCCCAAAGCTTTCTAGGGTTGGCTTGGTGTCGCCCGCACTGCGCTCAGCCAGTGAGCGCACCGGCCATCCCTATATAGGATCCGAACCCGCGGCTGGAGCACCGCTTTGCTCCCAGCGCCGCACTCTCCCGAGTGCGCCACAGGGTCGGCCACAACACCTTTTCAATATTTTATGTTGCCTGTTAGAAATAATGGTTGAACAAATGTGTAACTTTGAAAGGTTAATAACTGCTGGACTGAACCAATATCTTTTGGTTTGGTCCACAGAAAATTCCACGTATTAGTCATCCATCCCAGGTCATGTCTTTATATTTCCCAGCATGAAAAGCCATCTATTCATTGCTTTGAAAAGTAATGCTGTCTATAATTTCTGTTTCATATTTATAAACATGCGTATCTTTATGTATGTATGTATAAATCTATTTGCATGTATAACAAAAAGCCTTTGTAAATAATTGTGATGTTAGTGTACAGTGAAGAAATGTCAAGAACTCATAAATGCCAAGACTTTTATATAATTACTTCATTTGATCTTTACCACAGCCCTGAAATGTGGGTGTTAGTAACTTCATTCTGCAAATGAGGAAACTGATACTCAGAGAAGGTGGGTAGTTCCCCCAAGTCCATCAAACCAGAAGCAAAAAAACCATAGTTGCAAGCCAGATACGGCTGACTTCAGAGTCTGTGGCATTTCTATTAGATCAGGTTGCCGCAAATAAATTCAATAATGCTCAGTTGGACTTGGAACACTAGTTCATCTCAACAAAGGTAAAATGAAATAAATAGAATATTTACAGTGAACTCCAAAACTCATAAAAGTGAACCTGCTCTGATAATGTCCAATCACCACCTCCAACTGCCTGTAAAGTTCTAAAGAATGAGGGTGCTCCAAGAAAAATGATTTTCAGACCAGTATTCTAGAGTTCACAAGAGAATCTAAGATGAATGGTCTTATTTTTGGAAGTAAAAAACTTATGATCTTTACTTTTTAGAACTGAAAACTGTGGCTGTAAAAACTTTAGAGATACAGAAAAAAAAATTAATGGAAAATGAAGAAAACATTAGGATTCTAAATTAGATGTACCTGATGACAAAAAAAAAAAAAATCCAGAAAATATGCATGCATAGAAAATAGCGGGAAAAAGTAAAACCCAAAGGGCCAGTGTTTATATTGCAACAATTAGGAGACTGTCTTTTTTGAGCATCTAGTATATTTCAGCCTCTGTTCATATTTTAAAACTGAATTATACCTCAGAGGAATGCTCAGAAGTTGGTGCTACTTTACTCATTTTGCAGATCCAGAATTGGGGCTTAATGAGGCTAATTATTTGTCCAATGTTACATACTGTGACAAAACTAGGGCATGAATCCAACTCTGTTCCCCCAAAATTTATGCTCAAAATAAGTTAAATTGTAGGTAATAGTATCTCCCTTTACTAATGCCTTACTTTTTATGGGAGTTATACTATATTTCTAATCAAAAATGACTTATAACTAATTATTTTATATAAAATAAAAAGAAACTCTGTATACTATAACAATTGACTACTTCGTTTCTACATGAAATGCAAAATAGAAGAGTATATACTTATCCATTGAATTTGTTTTATGGAGAAAATTTGGTCTCCTTAATTCTTGATAAAAAGTGGAATTTTTTTCAAGTTTATAGGTGGGTTAATAAGAAAACCAAATTTGTTTTACAGGTGCTAATTAATAAATGCAAGATATTTACAATAGTGCCTGGCATATCATAAATACTCATAACTGTTAGCTATGACTGTTATTGAAATTATATAATGAGACTTCAATCTGTGGTTCTTCTTGTTTTGAAGGATGACTTTCCTGTAGTCGAACAGTTGTTGCCTATTTCTTCCAATTTAAAGAAACCCTCTGTGTCCTCAAGAAAACAATGGTCCTTTAACAAATCCTAGTCAGACACTTTTAAGCTCGAGACAAACTCATGGGAAAAGTGTACGTCAAAAAATTTAATTTGTATTCTATAGAGAAAATGACTGGCTGATTGGCAGGATATTTCACAGAATTTTTGGCATGTAGCAAATCCTCTGAAAAGAATTTCAAGATGGCTAAGCCATCACATGATCCTTAAAATACAAATGCACACAAAGTGGGTCTTTCTTCTGCTAAAAGCCACACATAAGAAATAGACATATGATAATATCCTTGGAATGTGACCTCACAGTAAAAATGCTTTCTTTTTATCTCCAGTTTGTAATTTTGAAAACAAAATGCATCGTTTCACAACAGGAAACCACTGGAAATGATGAGGAGCCTAAAATATGTTCAAACAAATTAAACTCGTTTAATATGCTTTGACTCTTCCATTTTGGTTTTCTCCTCTTAAACTCCATGTTCTTTGTTTACAGCTGTTGCACCAGGAAAAAACGAGTGCCTTATGTGCATAAGAGATCCGTCATATGATTACCTGAAGGAAATTAAAATAACACACAATGTAATAAGGCAATTGGAATGTTCAGTAATAATTCAGGAAATCTGATTGGCCAACATACAGAGCAGTAATTCCTTAGACATTCCGTTCTCAAGAGATCTTGTACTACCCACAGAGATGTAAAAAAATCCCCTTGCCTATAGAACCCCCATGGGAAGTAAATGCAAATCAGTGCACTTCCTCTTGTTCTTATTCTGCATATAGAAACCTGAAGGGCAAGGAACATGTGTCACAAAAGCACCACAGGACCGTATGGGGTTATTACTACTAATAAGAATAAATGGAACCTTTGCATCTATAAACAAATCATGGGAGGCATGTATTTTTTTTCTCAGCTTTTAAAATCAATAATAAGTATCAGGGCATTTTCTTGGGATTAATCACTAGCTGGGGTGTTTGCTACTTTTATATGAGCAAAGTTCAGCCAGTCATTAATCCCGAAGAAACTCTCTGCCTCTCAGTCACGGATGCTTGGACCAAAGTGTGCATTGTTATTTACCCTTGGACTCAGAGAACATTCTACAAAGACATCAGCCTGGTCACAGAATTAAAAAAAAAAAAAAAAAAAAAAAAAAAAATTAAACAAAACAGGAAAGGAACTCCTAATCTCCTAGGTCATTTCTTAGAGTCAGAATTTAAATAGAATTTACTAACTAAGCTTTATATTATGAACCTTACCATGCTCCTGAGCAGCTGCACTTCCAGTATCTTGTGAAGAGTAGATTTGCCCTGCCAACCTGCCTGGGCACCTTTTGCTTAAGTAGTAGGTTGAGTAATTCCCAGACGATCAAAAGCAAACAGCATTGCATGGCTCCTTGCCAATTTGTAGCCACTGCCAGACCTCAACCTTCACCTCACAACCATTCTCACAGGCGTGGACATGTCTGAGTATCTATTCATCAGAATACAGGTGTGGTCGAAGAACAGTGATAATTTCAGGTAATAGCTAAATATCAATTTTAATGAGGATATTCAATAGTCATTGAACATGACATTGGACATGGGGATTAAACGTTGATGTTTCCATACAGTAATTGCATTGATTATTTTACTCTTAGTTAGATATATCTATACTAGTAAAATTATTAAGGTATTTTTAATAATTCTTCAGATATTTATTAAAGATTAATAAATTTGCCTTTGTACTGTTTTTTGTGACATTGTTGGAATAAATGATTTAGTTGTTGGGAGTATCAAACTGCAAAATGAAGGGGTAATATAGAGGAACTCACTTGGGAACCTGTGATTTTCCTCTCCAAACCCCACTAACCTTTCTCTTATGGGACATTTTCCTCTCGGACTAAAGTGTCCAGATACAAGTCCATACAAGAGGTCAAACACTCATAATGAGAATGGATGCAAAATGTGAAGATGTAAAATGATTACTTTTTACTAGAAATGACAGCTTTGAAAGGGTTCTACCTGATACTTTCTTCATTGTTCAGGGTGTGCCTACTACAGGCAAGAAAAATTAAAAATTCTCTCATTACCTCAGGGGCAGTGAGGCAAAGAAGAATGTACATCTTCTGTGAAAGCAAATTTCCTAGCCCACAACTATTTCCTACTTGTGGGTTCTCTTTTTTTTTTTTGTCTTTTTGTGAGATCAGCCGCACCGCGCTCACCGGCCATCCCTATATAGGATCCGAACCCGCGGCCGGAGCGCTGCTGTGCTCCCGGCGTGGCACTCACCTGAGTGCGCCACGGGCTCGGCCCTGTGGGTTCTCTCTTGATTGTAGTTACCTGCTCTTAAGTTAAAAAAAAAAAAAAAAAAGGTTGATAGCACTAACTTAAACTTGCATGACATTATATGGTTTTCAAAGACTTTCTCAAATATTTCCAATATCGGCATCCCCATTTTTCTGATAAGGAAACTACAACTAGGAAAAACTAAAGGACTCTTCAACATCTAGAAAAGTGAGAGATGATTGGTTAGGTATAGAGTATAAATCAGCTGAGATCTTCCCCTGCAATCGTCTCACTACATCAAGCTCCTTCTCTTGACTTCAGGAAAACAATAGGGCAGGACACAAGCTTCTAAAAACTTTTCTTCAGATTCTAATTCCTACGATGGAGGTAGAAAAGGGACAGGTTCACAAAAGTTTAAGGAAGAGAAAAGTTGGTCAACTTTTTATACATTTTCAAAGACAATTGGAAGCAGGTAATTGGAAGGGTTCTGTGAGACAAAAATAACAGACTCAAAATTGACCTACAAGTTGAAAAGAACTTAATAACTGCTCTAAAATGATAACTATGATTAAGGGAGCTGGAATGGGTGTTTCCTCTGTTTCTACATTGTTTTCTCCTTCTATTAATCAATCACATCAACATCCACCTGACTTCCAGGATAGAAATATTTATATATTCAATGATTTTCTCCCCTTCGACTCCTGTTCTCCTCAGTTGGTTGCCGTGTGCCTTAGTCTATTTGGGCTGCTATAACAAAATAACAGACTGGGTGGCTCATAACAGAAATTTATTGCTCACAGTTCTTGAAGTTGGGAAGTTCAAGATCAAGGTACTGAGTTTTTATTTAATAGGTCTGAGTGAGGGCCTAAGAACTTACATTTCTAGCAAGTTCTCAGGTGATACTTGGTAGTGGTACAAGACTGTACCTGTAGAACCATTCTCCTGGAAAAATACATCCTAATCCCTAGCCCTAATTTCCATTTCAAGCTTCACTCTTCACTAAGTCAATTTATAATCAGAATAATTGAACCTAGCAGGGTATTTTCCATTTGTGTGATATGTCATACGATTTCATACTATACATGTCCTGTGTAGGTAGCTCCAGAGTCAGACGTCTGGGTCTGAGCCCTGCCTCTAGACCCTAAGAGCAGTGTGAACTTGAGCAGCTCAGTCAACATTTTGCATAGGACTTTTCTCAACTGTACAAAAGAGATAATGGTATGTACCTACCTAAAAAGAGGATGAGCACTCAGCTCCTTACTATTTTATTAGATGTTACTATTTTAGATGCCAAGCCTTAGGCCGTTCTCCCGCAGATGTCTTAGTTCTAATTCTTACCATAATTCCATAATGTAGCTATTGTTGTCTGCATTTTATGAGGGGAAGCTCATAGAAGTTAATATTGTATCCGATTTACCTGTTTCTAAAGATGTGACTTGTCATCATGTTGTCCCCCTAATATCTTTGATCATGTCATTCCCTCACTTACAATTCTGTACATATAAGACCAATCGAGTAGAATTCCTCAATTCAGCATTCCTTGGACAGTCCTTTGTGGCACTTGAGCTAGAGCGCTGCCTATTTCTCCCTCATGTCCTGGGTAGCCAAACAAGTATATAAGAAACCTCCTGGTGGCCGCTGTTCTTGGAAAACCTTCTAGTTCCCACTGTGACTAAATCAGGTCTCTGCTCAGTGTCATTTCTCAAATGTTTGATGAATTTGAGAAACAAATTATGACAAAAGTATAAGTTAAAAGTAAGCTTTACATAAAATCTCCATTTACCATTTTGATTTCTGATAACCTGAGATGAAATTTACATTGTGATAAGAGGCTGAATTCTGCTAAATCATTTAACTCCGACACATCTAGTGGAATTCAGTCAATTCCAATTCAGCCACTGTGTCAATAATGGTTTACAGTCTCCCTCCTCAATTTAAGTGCATGGCCAACTAAAGTGAAATGAAAAGGAAATTAATTGCAGCAATAGCAATCTTTCCCATTCTTGACATTCAAGATTAATACTTAAATGTAAATGTAAAATTTATTGTCCATAAGTCTGGGGATGTACGTATTGAAAGTATTTCTTGGACTGCTTGCCATACTAAGGATTACCTCAGTCTTCTGTCTTACTTTTCATTAAAAACACTTCTAAACTACTAACCATTTCCATTGTTTTTAAGTAGCAGTTGATAAATAATTTTCTCATATTTGCTGCTTTAGCATATATACCTTTGCAAACCAAATTTACGTTTTTTTTTTAAATGTTCAAATTGTTTTATCTAAAGAACTAGTTTAGAGTGCACTTCTCTCATACATTTTATGTTTTAATCTACCTCTGATTTTTTAACCTGAAACTCTAATTTGAGTTTTTGGAGAAACTCAATTGTCTTGACGGTGGGTTTATTTCTTGTTTTTAACATTTATAATATAAGTGTTAACTGGGATTTTATTTTTCTTATGTTTTCACCTACTTTACATTGACAAAGTTCTGATTCAACATTTTCTACATCCTTAATAGTAAGGAGCTCATACAACAAAGTCACACATAGAACTTTTGTATCCTGAAAAGAATAATATATAGTATCTTGTATTCCAATTAGTTGGAACAAATATGCTACAATTTGTAATTATTATAGCTATTATAATTATTTTAATGAATCCATTCTTGAATTAAGGTTCTCTTTGGTTTATTCACAGTATTGTAAGGACTGTTATAAAAAATGAGCAAGGCTTTCAGCCATTTATAATAAAAACTGAATGACTAAACAGACCTACATTTTTTTATTTGCATTAATGAGTTCATCCCCAAATATATATGCAATAATATATAAAATTAAGTTATAAATGTAGGGATGTGCTCCAAGTCACCATGAAAATCTGCATGCAAATGCATAATAATCACAAACCTACAATATTACAATATTAAAAAATACCCACAATTAAATTATCATGTGGAAATAATCATAATGTTATTGAAAACTCAATTATTGTGGCAACCCTTGTCAGGGAATTAGCAGAGTATGGCAAAGGCAAGTCAGACCCGAATTCATCAAATATATATTATCACAATATTACATGTTCACTTCGATTCCATGCAAAGACAAACATCCCTCTCACTAGTATCTGCTCAATGCATTTGTATTATTCATGAACAACTCTGTGATCTATTATACATACAAAACTGATTGTACGCTTCTTGCCGCAGGCTATAATGCAGAGACACAGAATTAATTTTATTATATACACATGCACGATAATTGTGAAGGATTCGGTCAAATACCAAACTCTGCTCCTGTGTTCCATTATTCCACTTTCCAAAAAAAAATTTAAAAAAGGTCTAAGGTCAGCAGCAATTTTTCTTCATGACAGTGAAACTCTTTGTCATTTAGATTGGAAAGTTCCTAAGTACTAATGAGCCCCGTACTGTGAAGAATTGTCCATACACTCCTCTCTACTGAAGCAAATAAATCAGTTTATTTTATTGATACCCTAAAAACTTTGGTTCAAGTGACATCAGTTTTAGGAATATTTAGGAATTGCTAGTTATAGTTGTCCTGTGTCTGGCCAGTTCTCCCGTGGCGATGACTGGGTGAACTTCTCCCATAGTGACAAAGGCTAAAGCAGGATTTAATAGTGACATCAATTTGCAACTTTAAGTCTGTCTAACCCTTCCCTGTGTCACCACCCTAACCCTAACCCTGTACTAATTATAAACACTTCTGTTTCCTTCCCTAAATTGAAAATTTCTTGAAGGACTTGTTTACTTGTGATTTTGTTTTCATCTTTCTGTGCCCAGTGCCTTGCAGAATACAGTGGCATGCAAAAAAAGAAATACTTAATTCTTAAGTTTAAGATTCCAGTACCGCTGTCTATCACAGACATTTTTGTATTGGTCTATACCAGCACTGTCCAACAGAAAATAATGCAAGCCACAAATGCAATTTTAAATTTTTTGGTGCTCAGGCTTTAAAAATGTAAAAGAAATAGGTAAAAATTAATTTTAGTAAAGATTTATTTAACCCAATATATCCAAATTATTATCCTTTAACACATACTCAATATGAAAAATTATGAATGAGATAATTTACTTTTATGTGTGAAGTCTTCAAACTTGGTGTGTATTTTATGTTTACAAGCACATCTCAATTAGGTCTAGCCAAAATTAATTGCTCCGTATACGCATGTGGCTGTGGCTACAGTATTGGACTATACCCTGGTAAATTTCACTGAAACTAATCAGTTAAGCCTGTTTAGATGTGTGTATTCCAGATGAGCTGACAAGCAACTGTTTTCACTTTTCAGTTGAATTTCTATATGTCGTATAGTTATAAGCCTCAGATTTTTTCTTAATTAGAGCAAATAAAAATAACTGAAAAGTAATAAAATCATGCTTGGAAAAGGCACTATTTTGATTGTATCATAGGTGACTCTTCTACAAGTTGTGGATGAGAATGTCATGCACATGCTATCCCTCATTTACATTATTTGAGTAAAAGGTGCACATGGAAGAAAATATGGTATAAGAAAAAATGAACTTAATTTGGAGTCAGACAAGTCTAGGGCTAACTCACATATCCACCTATTGGGCTATTTTCTATATATTTCTGAGCTCCAAGTTCCTAATTTATAAAACAAGGTAACAAAATACAGCTCTTGTGCATGTCCTGAGAATTAAGAGAGATACAATGTGCTTTATACAGTATCTGACATATATTTGGCTATAATAAATGTTAACTATTGCTATTTTTTTATTGTTGCTTTTATGATTATTTAACGAACCCTGAAATGTCACCTAATTTTTGCAATGTAGGTGTTCATAACATACGTGTTCATAATGTGAATCATAGTGTGTTCATAATGTGAATTTTAAAACTAGTTTTTCTGCATCCTAGCTGGAAGGATGAACCAATGGCAAATTGGGTAAACTCTATATGGAAAATTCCCAAAGCACTGTGTGCAGACTGCCACTTAAAAGTTTTTGGTTTTTTTTTTTTTTTTTTTTTTTTTTTTTTTTTTTTTTTTTTTTTTTTTTTTTTTTTTTTTTTTTTTTTTTTTTTTTTTTTTTTTTTTTTTTTTTTTTTCCACGCTGATGATGTTTTCCTTTCTACACATAGACTAGCCAATATTTTTTTAGGGGATCCTTTTCAGGACTTCATTGAGCAGGACCATCATAAACAAACATCTGTTTGAAGTTAATGAATAAAAAGTCCTCTGCCTTCGCTCCACGTGCTTTGGTAACCCAGAGAAGCTTCGCACAAAAACTTAGGAGCATGTTATTTAAAACACATATGCCCTGTTTTCATTGTAGTTACCACATACATTTTTAGTATAGAAGCAGCTGCACACTCTTCAGATTCCTAATGCAGGGACAAGGAGTGTACTTTCTGCCTCTTCACCAGGACCTCATGTATTGACTGAATTGAGAAATTTAGCTTTCAAAAGCAGATGACTGGGCGAGGATTTCTAGGAAATGTTAACAGTGAATTTCAAATGCTAAGGACTTATAAAAAATGTCTTTAAAATACTGTTTGTTCAAATTAAAGACCTTTATGACTTTTTTCATCTCTTTTGGCATGAACCTGTCATCCCCTTGCCCCTTAAACTTTTGGCTCTCATATTACTAGGAAGGTTGGCACTTAACAAATAAGCGTGCGGGGGTAGGGGTGGGGGGAGGGCATAGTGGAGTGTTAAAATCTGTTTAAAATCATAAATTCGGTGTTGTTGAGTCGAAGCTATTTTTTCCTGTGTTTCCTACACAGGTATGTGCTTCATGGGCTTAATCATGGTTTGGTGCAGCACATTTATAACGTGCTGTAAAGCGCAGCTGGTAGAATAAAGCTTTTTTTCAACAAGTAGCAACACGACAGTGGCCAAGGTGAGGCCCAGAGAGGAGGTTTTAGGAGTTCTTCTGTGGAATTTATTAGGGCCGTAGCTTTCCGATGAGCTTCTTTGCTGCTTCCCTGACTTTCCACAAATTTCAAATGTGTATCAAGACTGCAGAACTTTTTTTTGGCTTTCATTTACTTTCAGTTCTCTATATTAATTGAATTTAGAAGCTCCCATAGGTTCCCAATGGATCAGCCGTCTCTCTGGTCTCTTTCTAACCCCTTGTATTTGTGAGTAAGTTCATTTCAAGTCAGTCTTGAATAGCCTAAAGCTCCAAACACTTCCATGTTCAGGGAGAGGATAGAGTACAAGGTGCATGGCATGGATTCCTGTCAGAGGGGGCAGGTGGCTGGTGATACATGGGCATCTGATGAACAGTACCTGTAGGCTGGTACCTAGAATGGGGATGTATTTTGATTAGAGGGATGTCATACTCAGAGAAAATTTGGGTTTGTTCGTTCCATTTCCTGGTTTTGCAACATAAAATTATCATTTCCTGCCATGATGCTTTCTCTCCCCTTTTTTACTTAGTTTTCTCACTAACAGTCTCTTCCATACATTATATATGACACTAATAGTCTCATATACAAAAGTACTTCAAACAGTTCATGGAAAATGGAATTAAAAGGTAAAATGAATCTTTACATGAGCTTTCAAAGACCCCTTGTATATATGATATAGGTCTTATATATAGTCTTGATGCTGGAGGAGATGGTCTGCGGAAGCCTGACAGTCAGCCTCAACCCACCCTGTCCTCTTACCAGGTTCTTGACTCCCCCACAGGAAAGAATTCAAGAGCAGACCTGCATTAGAAAGTGAGACCAGGTTTAATGTAAGAGATAAGACATACGGAGTTCATAGAGAAAGTGCACTTAGTTCCAGAGACTGAGCAGGGCCCACACCAAGTTTAACACAAAAGTAAGAAATACACAGTTAAAATTTAGTACAGAGTGCAGGCTGGGTCAAGAGAGTAAGCAGCAGCTTGCTGAAATGAAGTTTGATGCCAAAGAAAGCATATGCACCTCAGCAGGTGAAGTGCAGTTTGGCCCCAGGAAAGGGAGCAGCAACCCTGCCTTCTGCTGGGATTCCACTTCTATAGTTTTGCTGTCTAATGCATATTCATGGTATCTAATGAATATTCAACTAAGGGGGTGGTTCCCAGTTATGTTACCTAGTCTTACACATGCTCAGCTGGTCTCCTTTCAGGGCATGTTCATTGATCAAATTCTATCACATGACCTGAACATATTCAAGAATATTCTGTGCTCTTTAGCACCTCTACTGGAAGGTCATTCAAAGGGTTAAATTCACTTCCGCTGAGCATGCTCAGTCTCTGGGGTTGTATAAGCCTGTATAAATTCCTTTTACTGAGCATGCTCAGCTACTAGAGTTATATAACCCTTTTCTACTGAGCATGCTCTGCCAGTGGATCTGCATAAGTGTGACCGGGTGGTCTCAATCTCCTGTGAGGGTATTGAAAATAGGTGTAATAAGTAACATTAACTCCCTTCTAGGGGAGGGCCTAGAGGTGGGAACTGAGACCTTAGGGAGTGGCTTGAAACCCAGAGGTGTGTCAGGAAACCCAAACCCAGGGAAAATGAGCACCTCCTGTCTCAGTCTCATATACATATCATGAATATGTAAAAGACTAACAGTCTCTTATCATATAGCTAGTGGTAATAAAAAAGAAATTTAACTGCACTCTTATTGTGGGCCAGAGTTTTTTTGTTTTTTGGTTTTTTCTCCCCTAGAAGTCTAGTCTAGCCCAGCCTTGCTCACAAGAAATGAAATTTGAGTCACAAATGTGAGCCACCTAGGCAATTTGAAATTTCTGGTAACTACACTAAAAAAGTAAAAAAAAACCTAAAAAATAAAAAAATGCAAAGAGACCAGATGAAATTAATTTTAATGTCTTTTATTTAAACAAGTATATCTAAAATACAAGACATAACCAATGAGAAAAATATTAACGACATATTTTACACTTTTTTTTTCTTCATACTAAGCATTTGAAGTCCGTGCATGTTTTACACTTTCAGCACATCTTGGTGGGGACTAGTCACATTAACATGCTGATGAGCACATGTGTCTGGCCAGTGGCTACCATGTTGGACAGGCAGCTCTAACCCAACTCTTTGGCCTTCCTTAGCCTGAACTGGAGAATTCTGCTACCAATAAATGGAACAAAAGCTTTCCTTCCACAAACTCCACTGCTGAATGATGACTGACATTTGAACAAAGAAAATGTCCTTATATGTAAGCATCAGAACTATTACTTTCCTAATACCGTACAACCCGTGGGTCACTTCAGGCCATTTCTCATGATTTGCATTAGTGTTCTTTGAGACACAACATTAATCCAGTAATAATTAAAATGATATACTGTACTATTAACATTCTCAAATCTTTAAAGCAAAGTGATCTATGCCTGCAGCACTGCCCAGGCTGGCTAATTAAACAGCATACAGTTGTAAATGGCTATTGTAAGCAGTTCCCTATTTAAAAATACAGCTCTGGGAAGTGCAGTTTATAGTGACAGGGGTGCTACCAGGATTGATCAGCTTTAAATAGAGGCCGATGCAGAACAAATATCAACTTTTATTTGAGAGGCGAGGATCTTGCTTTGCTGCCAATATGGAGCTTGGGCCACAACTAGGGCTTCTGTTGAATGACGGGCCATGGGCCAGAGTAAGCCAGACATGCTGTGCATGGGGGCTGAGATTGCAGTTGGGCATGGGAACCTCCTCTTGTTCTTTCTCATGTGAGTCAGCATTCTTGGGGGGGAACAGCCAACCATCCCAACAGGAGAAGCACAGGCTCCACTCCACCCAGCAACGTCTAATCTGCCGTGATCAGCCCCTGAGCCAAGGGATTTGGGTGTGTAAACTCAAAGAAGATTTGGCTCCATCCTCTCTCTCTCTCTCTCTCTCTCTCTCTCTCTCTCTCTCTCTCTCTCTCTCTCTCTCCAATGGAATTAAAATTGAGTTATTTGCTCCTTGTTTTCTCCTCCCCTACTTGTTCCACCATTAATAATTAAAGTTAGTCACTTCTCAGATTTTCTACGCTAACCTTTCCTTGTTCTGATTATGAGCAATAATTAAATGGCCTTAATCCCTTGAAATGGAGCTAAAAATGTGAAGGCAGCTTTAGCAAAGAAAAGGAAGTGGCAAGCTCTTTTGCACATTTTTCTTCCTTTTAGGACCTTCCAGAAAAGACCTCAGACACGTGTCACGAGCCCTAGGTAAAGCCGGGAGGTGAACGGACTGACGCCACCTTTCTTGTCTTACTTTCTCCATTTCCATACTCCGATCACCCTGTGGCGACCTTTATGTCATCAGACATCACTGTCCCTACATGAGGAGTGTGTAAAATGGTCTGGCTACCATCACAGTGCCTGGCAGAGTTAGTGCTCAATGAAGGACTGATTGAACGAGTGAGTAAATGAGTGAACGAGCTCACATTACTGTCAACTCAATGTCAGACTTTCTGACGATCTCATGAGTTTTAAATTTGAACTTCAGTATTTTAAATATTATGTAAAAACATAAAGAAAGTATTAGTTTATAGAAGCTAGGTTGTTCTATGCTACTGCTTTTTGCACTTCCTCCAGGTTCCCAAGATGAAAGGTCCAGTCAAAATATGATTTCATAGATCAGGTATTGAGTAGAATTAAGAAAAAAAAGATCTCCCGTACTAGAAAGAGTCAGATCTCTAGTCCAAGGATGAAATTGTTGAAGATGAAATCCAAGTACTTGCTCAGAATAATAATTTCTGTAGGTATTTCCATATAATTTACATTTGCCTGAAGTTTCTATTTAATCTGAATAGCACAATGGAATAACACATACCACTCTCTGATGTATGACTCAGTGGACAATATATTAAACCTTGGGTGTGTTCAAACACAAAGCTCTCTAATGCCTCAACTTGCCCAAAGGAAGAATGAGCTGATCACCAAAGAGATGCCCTGCAGTAATTACATGAATAACACAAGTTTAAGCTCCAACCATGTTGTATAAATGCATTCTAGACGATCCCTTCTGATCAGAGTGGGTCTAATTGCAGTCGTTCAAACTGTCAGAACTGACAGGATGGCCACACTTCAGTACTAGAGGATATGGCCAGATCTAGAAATGACACTGTTTATAGAATGTCCCTCCGGAATAGGTGGCTTTCCCTGCTGGCTATCTTGCATAGTTTAACAAAGTGAAATCGTGAGATTCCACTTGGGCTTCAGTCGACCTAAAACTGGTACAGATTGAGGTTGCTTTTTAAAATGCGACTTATTTTTTTTTTTTTTGTCTTTTTGTCTTTTTTCGTGACCGGCAACGGATCGCAACCCTCAGTGTCGCGCCCGTACCGGACCGGGACCGGCAACGGGATTGCAACCCTCAGTGTTGCCCCCACTCCTCGCTCAGCCAGTGAGCGGCCGGTCTGCACGTGGGATCCGAACCCTCGGCAGGAGCGCCGCTGCGCTTCCCAAGCGGCGCACTGTAGCAGTGCGCAACCGGGCTGGCCCGAAATGCGACTTATAATAGCAGTAAGGAGCTAAGAATGACCTCACTTATAGGTGGAATCTAAAAAAGTAGAACTCAGAAAAACAGAGAGTGGAAAGGTGGTTCCCAGGGATTGATGGGGGGAGGGGGTTGGGGAGAGGTTGGTCAAAGACTACAAAAATCTCAATTAGACAGGAGGAATAAATTCAGGAGATCTGTTATACAACGTGGTGATTATAGTTAATAACAATATATTGTCTACTTCAAAATTGCTAAGAGACTAGATTTTAAATGTTCTTACCACAAAAAGCTTACAAACATGTAAAGTTATGAATGTTAATTTAGATTGATTTTAGTCATTCCACAATGTGTATATAATATCAAAACAGCATGTTGTAGACCATAAATATATACAATTTTTATTTGCCAATTAAAAAAACAAAAAATTTAAATTAAGAAAAAGGAGCTGAGGAAGACAAAAAAATAACATTTTAGGGTGTGGGGTAAAGAAACACTGAGGGATTCATTTACTATTAGGATCTTCTCTAGGATACCCTATTCATGGAGTTAATTCAGTTTTTCAGGACACATATGACTGTTATATACATGCAATAGTTTCAAATATATATACATAAAACAGAGTTAAAACAATTCCCAAATATTCAGTTCAGAAGCACATACATAGCTTATACCTTTTGGGCATTAGGCTGAATATTTTCATATAAATCATTTAGCCCAGTGACTAAATAAGTAGTTTATTTTCAAAGCAAATATTTTGACATTATATAGACATAGGAAATCCTAAATAAAGCAGACTGTATGAATCACAGTGCTCTAGTCTGTTAAGATACTTCCTGGTTGTAACAACATTTAATAACTACTTAAGTAAAACAGTTAATCATGTTCTAAGTATCACCTCTTCTACTTTATAAGTAATAGCATTTATTTGGACTGGTTCTAAACTGTTATGCATCTTCTTTGTGCAGATGGGGCATACATAAAATTAGCATCCATACCATTAGGTACCCTAAGGGAATTGCTGAACTGCAATTTCCTTGGAGATCCAGTGACGCAAAATGATAGATACATATAAGATGCAAATGGTCCACCTGGTTACACGCACGATCACAAGGATAAGGAATTTTATTTTACAATTATCCAGTTATCTACATTTTTGATGATATTCATTGATCTTTCAGTATCAACTCTTACCCCACTCCACTCCTTTTAAATATCATCATTCAGATGATGCTGACTTTACTCGTTCTGAGTTCTGATGTGTTTTGTTTTGTTGCATATATATATATATATATATATTTTTTTTTTTTTTTTTGGCAGCTGGACTATGCCGGGAACTGAACCCTTGACTCTGTGCTCTCACCACCTGAGCTAACCAGCCAGTCCATGCTTACTCTTAAGTCTTACAGAGATGATTTGTTTCTCCTGCATGAAAATTTGAACCTCTAAACATTGACTAAACCCACTTGAACATATATTTCAAACCATGACTAAATGCAATGATATATTTTATCTAAACAGAAGTTCAAAATAATCTCTATATCCCATAGCCATTACCATCAGTCTCAGTAAAAACAAATCAATAGGAAACAATATAGCAGAACAGCAAACATAAATACTGAAACCTTATTTGTAGATGTTTGCTATAAATGTAACAGCTATCATATATACAGAGAGAGATACTGAAAATAACTTTCTTTTGTTATAGTACACTGCTTTCTGGGAGAAAGGTAAACTGAATGCTATAAATGAATTATTCGATGAAAATCAGCAAGATGAAGCGACTTTTTAAGGATCTCATATATCCAAGTTTATGCTAAAGAGGAAATGTCTTTTGGGTAATTAACCTAAAAATCTAGTGGCCGTGATGGATGGTTCATGTATCCGAATGGCGTGAAAGCACCTTATCAATTCGATACAGAATTAGTTAACTAGACATTTTATGAATGTGAGAGAAAAAAAATGAAATGTGAAAGGAATTGATTGGATGTTTTGGAGAAATGTAGATTGGAACATTATTGTGATTGGGTTATGTAACATTCTGTCTGCATCAAAGTCATGGGCACAGTGCCCTATAAACAGAAGTCCCATCGCCATCCTCAGACCTTCTCTGGGGCAGTGGCACATTATTGTTCTGCACATGTCTCACCCTCTTATTTTCATGTGACAAATCCACAACATTGCCAAGAATATGAGTCATATCCTTAAATACTACATATGCATGAAAGAATCTTCAGAAAGTGAGTCATTTAATGGACTACTGGGGGAAATGTTTTAACTCGACATTAAGTAATTTTCTCTAACGGGAGTATTTTTCTCTCCTATTTTGTCTTTTGTGATACTCTCACAGAAACTTGCATAGAAAATATCAAAGAGGTTTAGCTGAACAAGTAAACAGAAGACAGGGTAGACGAACAGACTTCTCAGACACAGCATGGTGGCCTCTGATCTTCCAGTCTGGGAGGCCTGATGGGAAGACCTCTTGCTGCCTCTGGACGGTGCTGACTTCCTTCTTCCACCCCCATAGCCACTCTCAGCCTCTGCTTCTCTTTTGGACCTTCCCTGTGTAAAGTATACAATCAACAGATTAGTGGGATTTTCCATTTTGGTCTCTTCTTCATAATCTATTCCTCCTTGTTACTGATCTGTTCAGTTCTTCATTCCAGTTGTGCAATTTTACATCATAAAGATAAGATAGAAAGAATGCGAAAATAACTTCATACCAAGCACTTCTTCTAAGCCAGGTGTGTGCCATGGTTTCAACACATATTGTCTCTCTTGAATCTCACAACAACCACATGAAGTTAAGTATTAATTCCATTTCCCATGTATAGATGTTACATCAAGGAAATATAACTTGCAGGGTATGATCACAAAGGAATTTTATTTTGATCTTCCACATCCTTTAACATGAATTCTTTGTGGCTTGTTTTTCCCTTCTCTGGGTGAAATTTTTGATAAGTCCTCTGGTTTTTTGGTTACGGACCAGTAATAAAATCAGTTTCTGTTTAGCAATTAAAAAGATCATCTCCAAATAATGGTCCAAAATTCAATAAATAAAGGCTTCTCGTCCTTGTCCAGCCCAGCCTGTGTAATAAAGGGTGGTTTACTCCTCCTCTGCCTTGTACCTTTACTTCCCTCCCCATCCTGCTGAGCTTGGTGTTTGACCTTCTAGGATGGATCAGTACAGGAGAGAGGGAGCCGACTGGGCAGAGGGTAGAATAGCAAGAAGGTCTTACAAAGATGAGCTCTGCTGTGAGACTGTGTTGATTCCCATTGCATTGAGCAGATACTTCATGGGACTCTGTTGTGGGTTATTTTGAGTTCCTCCTCCCCCACTGTTGGGGATTCATCTTCAGCAGTTACATTAATTTAGGCAAATGGATCTCTTCCTGCAGGTCACAGGGCTACTTCCCCAGCACGTGGCAACAGCTTCCCCTCTCATGCTGGACCTCAGTCTGTCCCTCTGCCTTCGACTCTATCTTCTATCCATTACCCTTAAGATTGAACTTGACTCACCATATTCAATAGGGTGACCCTACAGTATCTATCACGGTCTAGATTAGAAGCCTCCTGTGTATATATGGCCCCATAGAATTTCATGGTTACATGCATTTATCACACAGCATTTTAATTTATTGCTATTTGCTCCTTGAGGAGGCTCTCTCCGACAGAATCTAAAATAATCCCAGGACAGATGTTCCATGTAAACTGCCACATCTGGGAGAATCAGTAAGACTCACAAGACCCAAAATCTAATCCAAAAATTATCTTTTACCTCTTTTTTAGGACAGACCATTGGTCAGCAAGGTGCTGAAAAACTGGTTTTCCTCACTTTTTTGCTTTGGTATGTGCTATTTATTGACTGGAACCACCACTAACATTTTTCCTTTTAACATTCTATTATTGTTTAAAACATCATGAAAAAATTAATGTCTAAGCAGTTTTAGAAGCGACTGTATATTTTCTAGTTTATGTCTGACAAAACAGAACTGTGGTTTTGAAATTATTCTCTCCTTGAAAATCATTACACACCACTACTGTTTTCCCCTTTCAAAAAACAAAAACAGAAAAACCCAAAACCTTGTAACATGTTATATCTTTGAAGCATTAGAAACGTGCTATTTCATATCAAGAACAAACTGGACTAGACAGTAGTAGGCACTGGCGTTTATAACATGAAGAAACATCACCTACTGGAGGTTAACATGTACCATTAGCTTCTTTGTTTCCTCTAGGATGGGAGTCCCAAATTTGATTTTTTTTTCTTGCAAATCCTTTTACAAAACTTGGAACACATTAGTATATTCCTAGAACACAACTGAAAAAAAATGACAAAACTGTAACTGGTTTCTAACATCTTAGAAAAATATAGCCACTGGTTTGTTAATGTTGTATTTACATTGCATGAGGTATTCAATATTCTGAGCCTGCGTGAGTGATCTGTGTTTTGGGGTGTGTGAGTGTGTGCACATGCGTGCCTATGTGTGTTGGGTGTGCACATCTATTTGTTATATAAAAAAGGCAGCACATAAACTGGCAATTCGTGTCAATTTTCAGATGGAGAACAGAATCAAAGTATAGACAAGAGAAATATAACTATTTAGAAATTAAGTGGGCAGGTCAAGCATTTACCTTCCCTGCTTCAAATATAAAAGGAGAAAAACTAAGAGGACCTATCCTGGATCAAAAGTTAAATAAACATCTCCACGGCAAGAAAGAGCAGAAACACGACATGATGGGGTGGGTGGCAGATGAAAATCCTATTGCAGGTAGTGACTACTGAGTGTTTGGCTCCCGAAGGAAAATGAAACTAAATGTGCTCCAAGTAAAACTGAAGAAGAAATAAAAAAGCCTCCTCATACTTTGAAACCCAAAAACTAGACAAAACGTCAGTGCTAGTGACTACTGAGTGTTTGGCTCCCGAAGGAAAATGAAACTAAATGTGCTCCAAGTAAAACTAAAGAAGAAGAAAAAAAGCCTCCTCATACTTTGAAACCCGAAAACTAGACAAAACGTCAGTGCCAACATGTGTCTGCAGCTGTGACTTTTAGAAAATCGTAAGTTGAAGGACCAAGGAGCTAAGTCAAGCGGTCCTCTCAGCTCAGTAATTGCACGTGCAGTTTCTCCAGCATCACTCAGAGTCGGGACACCTGGTTCCATGATTTGACCTAGTTCTGGATTAGGACCATAGACACAAATAGAAAGTGGCTGGACAGGGAGGGGTTAGCACAGAGAGAGGGAGAGTAAAAGCTGTGGGATAGTTGCACTCGACACTAGCATACACTCCAAACTTCTAAGGCATGTGACAACCTCAGCGAGTGAAGACAGGAAGTTAAAATCAGTTGGGATAAAAATTCAATACAGATTAAATTAATTGTACATAGGAGTCTGACAAGGCTTTTGATATATGTATTAGCTGTTCCAAAAGAAAACATGGATTCTATTTATTTTTTAAAATTATGAAACAAAAACAGGCATAAATGAATCAAGAACAAGTGGATATATAATACTGACATAGTTTAAAATATATAAAAGTAAAAATTTTAAATTATAAAATATGATGAGAGCTAACAGTGAGAGCACAGTTTATGCCAGGGACTGTTCTAAGAGCTTTGCATGCTTATTACTACAACCCAACCATGTACTATTATTATCTCCATTTGAAAATTAGAAAACTGAGGGACTTATCCAAGGTCACATAAGCTAGTATATGGAGACAAGTCAGTCTATGGAATCACAGAATTTTGGGGTTTTTGTGTTTGTTTTTTTTTTAAAAAAAGCATTCAATAACATCTATGGGATAGATCCTAGTTTATACATGGGAGAAATGAGAATTATTAAATTGCAAAATAGTGTTAAGGAATCCAACCAGAACTCAAGATAGACCTAAGGAGACAAAACTAAACAAAAAAAAAACAAAAAACAGGAGAAAAACTAAGAGGACCTATCCTGGATCAAAAGTTAAATAAACATCTCCACGGCAAGAAAGAGCAGAAACACGACATGATGGGGTGGGTGGCAGATGAAAATCCTATTGCAGGTAGTGACTACTGAGTGTTTGGCTCCCGAAGGAAAATGAAACTAAATGTGCTCCAAGTAAAACTAAAGAAGAAGAAAAAAAGCCTCCTCATACTTTGAAACCCGAAAACTAGACAAAACGTCAGTGCCAACATGTGTCTGCAGCTGTGACTTTTAGAAAATCGTAAGTTGAAGGACCAAGGAGCTAAGTCAAGCGGTCCTCTCAGCTCAGTAATTGCACGTGCAGTTTCTCCAGCATCACTCAGAGTCGGGACACCTGGTTCCATGATTTGACCTAGTTCTGGATTAGGACCATAGACACAAATAGAAAGTGGCTGGACAGGGAGGGGTTAGCACAGAGAGAGGGAGAGTAAAAGCTGTGGGATAGTTGCACTCGACACTAGCATACACTCCAAACTTCTAAGGCATGTGACAACCTCAGCGAGTGAAGACAGGAAGTTAAAATCAGTTGGGATAAAAATTCAATACAGATTAAATTAATTGTACATAGGAGTCTGACAAGGCTTTTGATATATGTATTAGCTGTTCCAAAAGAAAACATGGATTCTATTTATTTTTTTAAATTATGAAACAAAAACAGGCATAAATGAATCAAGAACAAGTGGATATATAATACTGACATAGTTTAAAATATATAAAAGTAAAAATTTTAAATTATAAAATATGATGAGAGCTAACAGTGAGAGCACAGTTTATGCCAGGGACTGTTCTAAGAGCTTTGCATGCTTATTACTACAACCCAACCATGTACTATTATTATCTCCATTTGAAAATTAGAAAACTGAGGGACTTATCCAAGGTCACATAAGCTAGTATATGGAGACAAGTCAGTCTATGGAATCACAGAATTTTTGGGTTTTTGTGTTTGTTTTTTTTTTAAAAAAAGCATTCAATAACATCTATGGGATAGATCCTAGTTTATACATGGGAGAAATGAGAATTATTAAATTGCAAAATAGTGTTAAGGAATCCAACCAGAACTCAAGATAGACCTAAGGAGACAAAACTAAACAAAAAAAAAACAAAAAACAGTAAAGAGAAAATGCATAATCAATTAAGGACTTCCAACATTTGCCTTATAAAAGAATTAGATGAAGAGATTTGTATGGAATAGTGGAGAAGCAATATTTTAAAAAATAACTATTGACTATTTTTCAGTATTTAAGAAATACATAAGGTCTTCAGAACAAAGGGTCATTGGAAGTACGCAACAGAATATAAATAAATAAATATATAATATATATAGACACATTTTTGCAAAACTGCAGATAATAAGGTAAAGAAAAACAAATTAATATTCTGAAGCAATCAAAAAGAAATCTCTTACTTATTGTGGGAGGACAATTAGAAGCAACATTATTCTTCTTACTAAAAAAAAAAAAAAAAGAAGAAGCAACATTATTCTTCTTAGCAGCAACCAGAGAAGCTATGAATTAAGCAATAATCTCTTTTAAATTTGTAGGAAAAAAACGACTCTTAGAAAACTATTTTAAAATCAGACAGATTGAAATTACTAGGTTGAAAAGCTTGAAATTTCAAAATGTTTACTTGGAGGTCAGACTTTTTAGGCTGGGCCTGAGGACCTGAAGACTGTAAAGTTTCAGTGAGATTCTACCCAAATTATAAATGGTTAGACAGCCTGGTATCATTCTTACAATCACTGGGGGCCCAGAAGTCTACACTCTCATCTGGGGCTTAGTCTTGAAACCCCTAACCCAGTTCTTTAGTAGCCTTTTCTATCTTGTGATTTGGGTAGAAGGAAATCTAACCTCACCTGGGTTGCAGCTAATTTTCTTCATCACTTGATTGGGTTCAACTTATGTTTTTAAACCCTGGTTAGAGCTTGCGTTATTTCATTATTTATAAATTTCTTTTCTTTTCTTTTCTTTTCTTTCTTTCTTTCTTTCTTTCTTTCTTTCTTTCTTTCTTTCTTTCTTTCTTTCTTTCTTTCTTTTGTTTTCAATGTTGGTACTTTATATGTGGGGTCATTTTGGTTACACTAAGAAATTTTTGTCTGTAAAGTTGCTAGTTGTCCCCTTGATAATTTTTTTTCCATAGTAAGAGTACTTAACATGAGATCTCCCCTCTCAAATTTGTGTGTGTTACATTATTGTTGACCATAGGTACAATGTTGTGCAGCAGGTCTTAGAGCTTATTCATCTTGCTTAACTGAAACTCTATCCCCATTCATTATGATCTCTCCATTTCCCCCCCCCTCCAGCGTCTGGCAACCACCATTCCATTTTTTTTTTTTTTTTGAATGTATAAGTTTGAGTATTTCAGACACCTCATATAAGTAGAATTATGCAGCAGTGTTTGTCTTTGTGTTACTGGCTTATTTCATGTAGCATAATGTCCTGAAGGTTTATTCATGTTTCACATATCAGGAAATTCCTTCTTATATAAGGCTAAGTATTATTTTCTTGTATGTGTACACAACGTTTTTTTAAGCCATTCATCTGTCAATAGACATTTAGGCTGCAATGAACATGAGAGTATTAATATCTATTTGGTATCCTGATTTTTATCTTTCTGATTCTGTGATCTTTTTAACTTGGCTAAGTGGCTTTACATTCTGAGAATCTTCAGAATTAAGTACAGAGGTCACAGAGTACTCTTATTATTAATATTTTTATACTCACTTTATGAGAACCTGTGTTTATTATTTAAAATGTTTGTAATACTTAGTAGGAAAATCTGGCATATTAAGTCTTGTGACTTTAAGTTCTCAGGCATAGGACAATTTTGCAAGTTTATAAATAATATT
>NW_007727467.1:115711-117217 GCF_000696425.1 Galeopterus variegatus | reverse complement strand
ACCCAGCCCTAAAGTTATTAGATGATATAGAACAACACAGGTATCTATGCCAGGTGTGGGGCACGGGGTGGAAAATGAATGTGGGTGACACAGGGTGTCAGCAGACTGAGGAGAGTGGACATGGGACAGGAAGCCACCCAGGGGTAAGGTACCAGCACCCTGGTGGGGCGAGGTGACTCACCTGACATGGACTGATGGAGGCCAACAGAGTAAGGAAGGCGTATGTCTACATGGAGAGGCACATTGGCTTACAGAGGGTCTGTGCTAAGTGGGTGGAGGAGGACATCTGCATTGGGGAGGGGACAGTGACACCCATGCGAGATTGGTTTTATTCAGGGGGATTGACCAAGTAAGTAAACCTATTAATTCTAATGGAAACTTTCTCACTATTAGAAAAGAAAGTCGTAAATATGGAAACAAGTAGGCAGGGATGGACCTCATGGTTTGGGCTTGGAATGGGAGTTATATTTATGATTTTCTATATAGATTGATAGATATAAATATTTTTTATATTCCTATCAGAGTTGGATCAGAGAATGAGAAATACTGAGTGTGATACAGAATAAAAAGTGTATTGTAGAGATTATGCAAACACGGGTTCCGGTTATGCCATTAACATACGGCCTTTACTTCTGCCTCTGATGCTGGGCCAGAAGTCAGCAGAGCAGGCAGTCAAGAAAGGAACATGTTTGTGAAGTGGGGATGGCAAGCAACCCACGAGGTGGAACCTATGTCAGTCTCTTACTGCCTCCAGCGATGAGAAGAAGGAGGAGGTGGGCTACAGGAGAAGCTGATGTCCTTCATCTCAAAACCAAACATGAGCCTGGCACAGTTCCAGCAGGAGCTGGAGAAGCTCTGGCTCCTGCTGCTGTCTCGTGTCAACCCGATGAGAAAGCAGATTTGCAAGAATGTTCATGAGCTGCAAGGGCGTCTGACATAACACTGACCTTTCCATCACAAACATGGCTCCTATTTCACTTCTGCCGTCCAGATCTCTCTCAGATTTCTCTGGTGGCCAATCCTGGCTCAGAACCAGGGAAAAGGAATCTGGGAACAGACGTTCCAGCTTAGCTAAGGTGAAACTGTACAAAAGCTCTACAATCAAAAAAGGGAAGAGTCGCTTTCTATTGTGAACATGATCAGTAGTGGGATAAATTGAGATTGTGTGCCTCTGATAAGATGCCATGAGAACTCAGTATTTCTTCTGCAATATTCCTGTCAAAGATTTGTAACCTGAATCCACTCATGAGGAAACATCAGGCCAACCCAAATTAAGGGACATTCTTCAAAGCTGCTGGTGTATAAGATTAAAAAGTGTGAAGGACATAAAAATAAGGAAAGAGGAACTATTCCAAATTAAAGGAAACTTAAGCTGGCCCGGTGGCGCACTGGATAAGTGCGCCGCTTGGGAAGCGCTGCGACGCTCCCGCCCGAGGGTTCGGATCCCACATACAGACCGGTTCCCGCTCACTGGCTGAGCGAGGTGCGGGAGCAACACCGAGGGTT
>NW_007727467.1:112674-115227 GCF_000696425.1 Galeopterus variegatus | reverse complement strand
CGCTCCCGCCCGAGGGTTCGGATCCCACATACAGACCGGTTCCCGCTCACTGGCTGAGCGAGGTGCGGGAGCAACACCGAGGGTTGCAATCCCGTTGCCGGTCCCCGGTCCGGTACGGGGGCAACACTGAGGGTTGCGATCCGTTGCCGGACACGGAAAAAAGACAAAAGACAAAAAAATAAAAAATAAAAATAAAAAAAAAATAAAGGAGACTTAAAAGATATGACAACTGAATGCAGCTCGTGATTCTGAACTGAATATTTTGCTATAAAAGAGATTTTTGTAATAGTTTGAAAAACTTAAATAGGGTCTGAGGCTTAGAGTGGTAATATAGCTGTTAGTTTTCTGATTTTGATCATTGTGTTGTGATCATGTAGGAAAATGTCTATAAAAGTAGACACTAAAATGCTGAAGCATCAGGTTGATAATAGACTCTCCTTTCAGGAAAAAAATTCTGGGTACTCGATCTTTTCTACTTATTGTTAAGTTTAAAATTATTTCTAAATTAAATAAATTAATACAAGGGATAAAAGCAGAGTAGTAAAAAAATAGCAAACATCAAACATTTATTGCATATTTTTTATATACCAAACACTGTTCTAAGTCCCTTACATATATTATCTTATTTAGTTTTCACAACCCATATGACCTAGAAATGATTGTTATTACATTTTTACAACAAGATACAAGAATGTTAAGAAAATTTTCAGTATCATACAGTTAGTGATTATAGAGACAAATCTAAACTCATTTGTCATCAGAGCTTGAGCTTTTAACCATTACTCAATACTGATATTTTCTATATAAAATAAGTAAGATGGATTACCACAATCATATCCTCAGTAAAAAAATGTATTATGGTGAGGGGGAAAATATAAGTATAAGTGTGAGATAAAAGAAGCTATAATAAACACTGAAAAGGATAGATTTAACTATGTAGTGTGAAGAAAAAAATTAAATTAAAACTCTAAATAACAAGACTGTTTGAGATTTGGAGGCTTTTAAATGTATGATTAAAGAGTACTGAGGTCCTTCTGATTTCTAGAAGGTAATAAAAATACTGGAAACCCAAAGGTCTTGTAGAAAAATTAATGCTTAAGCATGAATATTAAAATAAGTAAACCTTTAAAATAAAAAAATAAAATACAATATACAGCTTTGGAAGTGGCAAACAACAAAAACTATAATAAATCTAAAGAGGGACAGAAAATGAGAAAGAAGAATAGGGGAAACTAATAAAAATGATAGAAATATGTCCAAATATATTTATCATATAATAAAAGTAAGTAGATTAAACTCATTTACTTAAATACAAAGGCTTTAGAGTAGATTTAAAAAATCTCTCTATGCCTTTTACAAGAGATATGCCTAAAATAAACTCTACATAAATTTGACAATAAAGGATGATAAAAGAAAATCCAGATAAATTCCAAACAAAAGTAAGTGGTATAGTAAAATTATTACCGGACAATGGAATTCAAAGAAAGAGTTTTGATAGTTATGGAAAAGGTGGGTAACTAGGTAAGACCAATCTATACAGAGGTTATAATAGTCATAATCTAGTAATAGTCATAATTTAATAACAGAAAAACATGGCTTCAAAATATAAAGCGAAACTGACAAAATGACTAATTCTCAATCATATTAAGAAATTTGAACACTCATCTCTCAGAAATTATAGTTCAAGTAGATTAAAAATTTGGTAGAAAAACAAAAACTTTGAATAACACAATACATTTAACTATATACGTGATTATATGTATATGTCTGCATCAAACCAATATAAAATATTTATTTTTATCAAGTACATATGAAAAATGTATAAAATTAATTAAACATAAAGCCACAATGGAGTCTTAATACATTTCAAATAACTATGATAGAAGGATAATGTGATTAATTTTAAAAACAAACATTTAAAAATAATTTGAAAGTTGATGATAGTTGAAAAATTTCAGAAGTACTTCTAATTAGCTTACAGGTGAAGGTAGTAACCTCAGTGAATACAGTATATTTTGAGATGAACAATAAAAGTAAAATATAGCAAAGCTCAGGGATACAGTGAAAGTACAATTTAAGTTTGATTTTATGTCTTGAACATCTTTATTTTTACACAGAGAGATTGAAAATAAAGGAGTGATGTGTTCAAAAAGCTATGAAAGAAAAAAGAAAATAAAAGAACCTCAAGCAAGTAGAATCAGATAACAAAAGGTAAGTGCTAAAATTACAAATATATAAAACAACAGGATTCATAGATGTTTGTTTTTAAAAATGTAATAAAACAAATTTCAAATAAGACCAATGAATAAAACAGAAATTTACAAATATATGATATTAGTACAATAAAACAGAAAAATGGTAACTATAGATTCAGTGGATAATTTTTAAAAGTATGCCGACAAATATTATAGCTTTGATACTAAATTGGATAAGGACAGCTGAAGAAAAATATATAGAACATTCTCATGTGAAGACAGATACAGAAGAAATGCAAATCAAAACTACACTGAGATACCATCTCACCCCAGTTAGGACGGCTAAAATCCAAAAGAC
>NW_007727467.1:110231-111807 GCF_000696425.1 Galeopterus variegatus | reverse complement strand
TCACTTATTGGTGGGAGCTAAAAATTAATAAATAAATTCACACACACACACACACAAACAAAAATTGGGGGCGTGGGGAAGAAGATATAACAACTACAACTACTTGAAGTTGATACGACAAGCAAACAGAAAGGACATTGTTCGGTGGGAGGAAGAAAAGGGAGGAGGGAGGGAGGTTTTGGTAATGGACCACAATAATCAACCACAATGTATATCGATAAAATAAAATTTAAAAAAAAAAGAAATTCTAAATAAAATCTTAGCAAGTCAAAGTCTTCAGTTCTTGAGAATAGAAATATTTTAATTAAATAATGTTTATCCCAATATGATAAAATAATTCAACACCAGAGAGTCCACTACACACATGCATATTAACAGAATTGAGGAAAATACAGTCATGTTAAAGATGTAGAAACACATTAATTCATGAAAAAAATGCATTAAATTTATTAAGAAAAAGAAATTTCTTAAATAATAAAAAATCATCTTCAAATAAACTACAGCAAACAAAATGCTTACTGAAGACACACTGAAGGCACACCCACCAAAGGTAGGAATCAGAGGATACTTCTTTTTACCCTTGCTTTGGAAGTGCTAATCAATGCAATGCAGGGCAAAAAGGGAGACTAAATATTGAAAAAGCGGAGACAAAACTCCTTATTTGAAAATGGTGTATTTTGCTGTGTAAATTCAAGACAATATATATGCAGATATTTAGAACTAATAAGAAAGTTACACAGGTTACTGAAAACAATTAACCTAAAAATAAGAGCACTTCAAAGCAGCCTAATGAATTATTGTAAAACACACTAAGAAAAAAAGAAAAAGAAAACAAAACATTGCTCACTCTTAGTAGGAAAACAAAAACAAAACAACTGTATAAGGCACACAAGAATAAACCAAACAAAATACACACAGCCTCTCTGGAGAAAGTTATGGAGTGTTATTGATGGACAAGAAAACTATCTTTATAAATAGAGAAATATATATATATATATATATTCTTTTTTTCCTTTTTGTATTTTTTTACTGACCGGTAACGGGATCACAACCCTCGGTGTTGCGCCCCTACCGGGGACTGGCAACAGGATCGCAACCCTCGGTGTTGCGCCCGCCCCGCACCCAGCCAGTGAGCGGGAACCGGTCTCCACATGGGATCCAAACCCTCGGCGGGAGCGCCACCACGCTCCCAAGTGGTGCACTCTCCAGTGCACCACCGGGCCAGCCCAGTATAGAGAAATATATTAAAGGATAGTAAGACTTAATATCAGAAAATATATCATAACATCCAAATCAATCTCTAAATAAAACTGAATCCAGTAAAGTACCAAGAAAGTCATTATGGAATTTAACAAACTGCTATTTAAAATAAGGTGGTGACAGGAGAAGAAAATGACCAAAAAAAAAAAAGAATCAAGACACCACTGAAAAATAGCAAGATGGGAGAAATTTACGAAGAAATTTCAGTATGTAAGACATACTTTGAAGGTATAGTATGCTATTAGCTCAATTATTAAACATAGAGGCCAGTAGAGTAAAACAGAAGCTGCAGAAACAGACACCAGTATAAGAATTT
>NW_007727467.1:108492-109653 GCF_000696425.1 Galeopterus variegatus | reverse complement strand
CATCCAAATCAATCTCTAAATAAAACTGAATCCAGTAAAGTACCAAGAAAGTCATTATGGAATTTAACAAACTGCTATTTAAAATAAGGTGGTGACAGGAGAAGAAAATGACCAAAAAAAAAAAAGAATCAAGACACCACTGAAAAATAGCAAGATGGGAGAAATTTACGAAGAAATTTCAGTATGTAAGACATACTTTGAAGGTATAGTATGCTATTAGCTCAATTATTAAACATAGAGGCCAGTAGAGTAAAACAGAAGCTGCAGAAACAGACACCAGTATAAGAATTTGCACACACACATGCACACATGCATACACAATATATATGTATAATGTATATACCTACATGTATATATCTATAATCCGTATACACACATGTGCATGTTTACATATACATACACAGTACATACACACACATAGTATATATGCACATTTACATATATGCACACTGTATATATACACAAAATATAATATATAGTATATACATATATAGAGAATTGGGTGCGTATGTCTGTTTCTGCTGTGTGTGTAGGGGGAGTATTTTTCAAAAAGTTCATAGAAAGATTTGTAGCATCTTTCAATTCTATTTTTCCATGAACTGTTTGAAGCACCTTCGTATAAATATATATCTCCATGACAGAAGTATAGCTATAAACCAATATGGAAATGCACTGAATAGCAATGCAAACATTTTTTATTCTGTAGAGAAAAAATAGAATTAAATGTTGATGTCCTGTCATACACAAGAAAGTGTGGATTTATCACTTAAATGTAAAAACAAAGATTTTAATTTCCAGAAGGAAATACAGAAAAATACCCTAATAAATTAGGACTTAAGGAACAATTTCTTAAGGCTCAAAAAGCCAAGGCCATGAAATCTTACTACATTAAAATTAAGAAAAACTTTTGTATATAAAAATATCCCATATACAAGGGTTCTTCAAAAAGTTCATGCAGAAATCAAATTAAAAGATAACACAAATCTTTCCATGAACTTTTGAAGTATTCTTGTACATATGTGTGTGTAAATGCATATTTATACATATAAATAGGATAAAATATTAACAACAAATGAATCAGTAAAATGTGCAGAGGTATTCTTTGTACTATTCTATTCTTAAAACATTTCTGTATATTTGAGGTCATTTCTTTTTTTTTTT
>NW_007727467.1:105701-107184 GCF_000696425.1 Galeopterus variegatus | reverse complement strand
ACACTGCGAGTCTCATGCACTGTTGGTGAAAGAATCAATAGGTACAAGCACACTGGGAACAATTCGTGGTACACCTGTACAGAAGGAGGCAAGTCGTGGTTGACAGCAGAATGTCCCAGACACTGTAGAATGAGAATACTTTCTTCAGACATGAAATGCTGGCTATCTAGGTTGACTTTGGAGCCAGTGTCAGATGCTTGCTGTTTTCTACACCCTTTTGCACCATCTGGTCCTGGCAGTACAGGTGCTCTAAACCACTAGCCCCGTCACCAGATCTACCCATCAGGTAGATGGACCTCAGATACCAGATGAAGCCAATGACTCAGCACCAGTTGGTTGTTTCCAAATATACAGACTTTGTTTGCCAGAGTGAAGTTTTACACCAGACAATTTCAACATACGTAGTGGCAGAATATCAAAACCACTCCCTTGGTGACATTTGCCAGAGTGATGAGAGGTGGGAGTTTAATGTGGAAGCCTGATTAAATAATAAATTTCATCATTGCTATTTTGTTTTGATTTTTTTAAGTACAAGTGTAAACAGCAGAGGGTATTGTTTAGAAGTAGCTCTCATGACTCAATATTTTAAATGCTCTTGGACACCTTGAAGTTTTCCCTTTGTGACAATTTCTTATTCTGCAACAGGCAAGGTATTTATTTGCTAAGCTCTTGTTGCCACAGCCCTCAGGCAGAAACTACCCCCTGTTAAAAACGTTTGCTGTTGAATATTGCATTTCTCATCTATGTCCATTTCATTTCCAGGAACGTCTGAGTTTGTTTTAGGTGTGCCTTTCTGGGGGTAATTTTATTGAAATGAACTTATATGAAGTGCTATGTCATTATTTGCGACTCATCTGAGTCAATCATTCCTTTCAATCATAAATTTTACTGAGTGCCAATAAGGTGACTCATGGTGACCCCAATACTGGGTATAATAATAGCCAACATTTATTGAACACTTATTATGTGCCAGGCATTATTCTGACAGTTTTATGTGAATTACCTCATTTATTCTTTCCAAGAATTCTGTGAGGTACACGCTATTATCCCATTTTACAGGTGAGGAAACAGTTGCAAAGGGAGATTAAGTCATTTGTTCCAGGTCACTCAGCTAGCAAGTGATAGATCCAAGGTTTAACCCTAGACAGTTTGGCTAGGAAGAATGTATTTTCAGATACTATGTTATTCTGCCTCTTCTAAAAGGCAATCTTATTTCATGCCACCAATACCAAAAAACAAAAGTAGGCATGGTAGATTTTTAACCTTGCACAACAGTATGTAATAATTTTAACAAGTGTACCATTTTCATAGTTACAATCTAGCAATGCCATTTAACCTATTGCTTCTCTTCAATCTCTCTTGAGTTCAGTGTGAAAAAAAATGGTATTGGAGATTTACACTTAAATGTTAGACTTTGGAGTCTTTTTTTTTTTTTTTAATAGAATGTCCTCCACTGTGGCTGCTGGAAACTTATCTGGGTTGC
>NW_007727467.1:100323-104854 GCF_000696425.1 Galeopterus variegatus | reverse complement strand
ATTCATGAGATACAAAGCTGATTGTCACCCCTAGTGCCCATGATGTGAGGGCCAGATTCATGCTGGCAGCATACCCATTACCACAAATTGTGTTTGTACTCCGTGTCCCCCACCCAATTATCCCCAGCCTCTCTCTCCCTCCCCTTTCCCCCCCAACTCCACTTTGTAGCCCGAGGAATGTTCTCTCCCTCTGCAAATCCAATGCACTACTGTGGTCTTTCTTTCCTTCCTCCTTTCTCTCTTAGTTCCCACATATGAATGAGGACATGCGGTACTTGTCAGAGTCTTGACAATAACTAAGCTGTAACTAAGTTGTAGAAGTTTCAAAACATGGGGCGAGCAGAGTCAAGACATTTCAAAGAAGGGAACTGGGCGAGGGTTAGGCAGTTGGGCATTTGCATTCTGGAAGCACGTAGCCTTGAACCGGGCATGGAGAGTGGGCTTCTGGCATATTGCAAAGTACTGAGCTTCAATATTTCTGTCCCATGTCTTAGTTTTTGCTTGCTGTGCCTGTTCTTTTTGGACTGGGGTCTTGTTTCTGCTCCCAGTTCTCGCAGGGGCTGGTGTATAATTTTTCAAGGGTTATTTATCTCATTTGTATCACTGCGTCTTATCCTCTTAGTTTTGAATGGTAAGATAATGTTCGTTTTTCTGAGGAGCACACTGGGCTTCAGAGACGTTATGAAGCTTATCCCAGACCCTGTCACTGAGTGAAAGCAAGGCTTAGAGTGTAACCCTGTAACCCGCCTCTCTAGATAGCCTTTCTCATCAATCCATCCTTAAAGGGAAACAACAGCGTAAAATCCACACGGGGATAGTTCCCTTCATACATCTGGACCTTAGTTTGTCCTTCTGCTCTCAGGCCCTATCTTCTCCCTGTTACCTTCAAGACTGAGCTTTAGGGCCGGCCCGGTGGCACACTGCTACAGTGCGCCGCTTGGGAGTGCGGCGGTGCTCCCGCCGAGGGTTCGGATCCCACATACAGACCGGTTCCCGCTCACTGGCTGAGCGAGGCGCGGGCGCAGCACCGAGGGTTGCAATCCCGTTGCCGGTCTGGTCTGGTAGGAGCCCGACACCAAGGTTTGCGATCCGTTGCCGGACACGAAAAAAGACAAAAAAAAAAAAAAGAAGAAGACTGAGCTTTAAACAATATACCCAATAAAGTGATCCCACAGCGTCCCTAGCAGTCTAGATTAGAAGCCTTTCCTGTGTGCACGGCCCCATAGAATCTCACGCCTCCCACCATCGTAGCATTTATCACACAGCCTTTTAACTAATTGTTCTTTTTTATGTGTCTTCATCCTCAATTAAGATTTCTTAAGGACACAGATGATGACAATAATGATTTATTTTTAATTGTTATTTTTATACCCACTGCATAGTAGAGTTCCTGGCATAGAGAAGTTGCTCGCTGAATATCTGGTGGAAGAAATCCATAATTTTCAGTGTGAAAATGATTCTTATAGTATTGTTGTATTTGAGGTTCAGCATATCATGATGAACAGCTGTCATCCCTTCAGAACACTGTCACTGGCAGCCGTATTCAAGGTAGGGCAGTCCACGACAGAATGCACTTGAGTAACTTTGGCAAGATTGGTCTCAGTACCTGAGTAACAGCTGAATTGTTGAGAGATGGAGAATAGATGCTTTTAGTACTAGTTGCTTAAAACAGTCTTCTTCAAACAGTGCATAAAGTGCAATGTTGCATGATATATTGTTAATCATTTGCAATTTTTTATAAAGATTCAGAAAAAAATTACTCCATGCAGAGAAGGGTTTAAATTATTACCATGATAACTCTATACGTTTTCACAAAAAGCTTGCAGCTTTAACATTTAAAGCAACTAAAATACATAACAAATAAAATGAAATGGGGAGAAAGCATATTGTTGTTGCATAATAAAGGATATTGTGAATAAAAAGCAATGAATGGGTCATTTTTTTAAAAAAGGAGAAAATAATATAGACCAAGAACTTAACACAATAGTGGAGACATGCAGATAATAGTTACTCTTTTAGTTTAATGAATAGTCAATACACACTTTTAAATTGGAAATTAACTATAATGTTTATTTGGTAGTTATGTAAACGAAAGTATACTAAAATAAATAAAAAATAACGGTTATTTAAAATGTATGAGATTTAAATATTAAAAAAGAGCACTCTTTCTTACAGAAAACATTTTGTTATGTTTTGTAAATGTATAAGAGGAAAATATCTTTTCCCTTCCACCCACCAAAAAAGTTTGTTTTTAAAGCTGTCTTTAAGAAAATAAAAACTTTAAAAAGTTTTGGTTTGGACAGAGAACTGTGTGTATAGCGTGTGCATACCACTCTCTGCTGTAATGTCTAGCTCCTTGGTGTTTGTGTGTATCGTGTGTATCTGTGTGTATGTGAGCATGTGTGTGCATGTGTGCACATGTATGTGCGTGAGAGCATGTGTTTATTTTACTGAGTCTGTGCTGGGAATTTCCCTCCAGTGCAGGTACAAAGCAAAAGGCAGCTGGAACCAGTAGAAAGTGTTTATTTGAAACTTAACCCAGCCACTCATTAACCTGTGCCATTACAAATTATACAGCCTCTCTGAACCTCAGTTTTTCCATGTCTAAAATGGGAAAAGATGGGGCTTAGTAACAGTACATATAAGCACCTGATGTAATGCATAGCATATCACACAGACAATAAATGATAGCTATGAATATTATCAGTTATATTTGGAAAATTGCTCAGTAAGACTTGGGGAGAGGAGACCTGAGTATTAGGGCTCAGACTGGATTGGTTTAGTGTATGCACGTCCATTCCTGAGAACCGTCACTCTCCACACTGCCTGTAGCATTGTTACCAAATGCAATTCTTTACTGGAATGGTTATACAATGCTTCTTTTGGTTTGTTTTCTAAGTACTTAATTTTTTACTTTTATTAAAAAAATTTTTTTATTGTACATGTTTATGGGGTACAGTCTGTTGTTTCAATACATGCATATATTGCATAATGATCCAATCAGAATAGTTAGCATAGTGATCATCGATCGACTAAACATTTATCATTTTTTCTTGGTTATAGCATTCAAGGTCTTCTTTTCTGGCTATCGTGAAACATACTATACGCTATTATTAGCTATTGTTATCTTGAGCACCAGAACTTATTCTTTCTAACTGTGACTTTGTAAATTTGTATCAGTCTACCAACCTTTCCCTACCACCTGCCTTTTCCCTGCATCTGATAACCACTATTCTACTATTCCTTTTTTTTTTTGTAAATCTTTTAAATTTATTTTTCTTAATTGACCCATGATGATTGTATATATTTGCAGAGTACAATATGATATTTGGGTATATTAATACACTGTGTATATAATGCTTTGTTTTTGCAAATTGCTTTCCAGCATTCGAAATCCTTTGGCCTTACAGCAACTCTACGGCATTGGTGTCATCTTGTTCATTGTGCATATTAGGAGGTTGCAGCGTGGGAAGGTGAAGGGATTAACCTGCAATCATTTGGCCAATGCTGAGGCAGGGATCAAACCCAGATTTGAGACTATGAAGCTCCACCCTTCCCACCTTTCTCTATTGGGTCTCTAAGCCGATGGCAGACCAGGCAATGTGTTGCGCAGATACGATTTATCATCCAAAACAGAACATATTGGTGGGGAAAAGAGGGTGCTATTTTTAATTATTCTGTGACAAGAGGAGTAAATCAGGCCAAGCAGGATTTAGGTTTACAGTGGTCAGAATATAAAGAATAAGTCATGCTTTCAAACTCCAGTTTCCTTAAAAAATAGCTTGGGAGTTAAACTATAATAATAAAAAAAATCAACACAGCATGAAAGAGACAGGTAAGTGATAACAGTATAGCTATTCAAACAAGGAAAATACATTCCTTAGGCAGAGGGATACTTGTCATACATTTCTAAGATCCCAGCACTTGGTACAGTATCTAAAATACTGTAGAAGCACAATTAATGCTTATTATTAACTTGAAATGGATTTCTTTGAAGTGTTCACTGGAAATGAAGGAGGGAAAGATGTAGTCAAGGTTCACACAGTGTCTTTTCCCTTGGCCCATGGTGGCAATAAGTTTGTGATTACTTACGTGATCTTCTCTAAATGGCCAAACTTGAAACGTCATTGTGCATTAAGGATGCAATCACAGTGCATACTAAGCTATAATTAACCTCATTGTGGGGGATAATTTGGGGCCAAAAAACAAAGAGATAAGGAAATTTATCTCCTGTTTGAGCAAGAAATAGCCTTGTAAATATTATCCTAAAAATAATTTGCTGATTTCATTAATATTGGTTAAATAGGTCCTATGATTGAAATGATGGTTCCATTCAATCAAAAGGTCCCATTCTGTATCATTGGACAAGCCCAGCTATAATGTCTCAGACATGCTAATTAATAGAATGTTTTTCCTTTCATCTATTACTCACTCCTAGATGGTATCACTGAGTAGATACATTATGGTGTATCAGTAATATGATACTGTCCTGTCTTTCTGGTGAGTACACCTTGAATTTATTTTGAGGTGG
>NW_007727467.1:98274-99616 GCF_000696425.1 Galeopterus variegatus | reverse complement strand
TAGGGATGGCCGGTGTGCTCACTGGCTGAGCGCGGTGTGGGTGACACCAAGCCAAGGGTTGAGATCCCCTTACTGGTCACAAAAAAAAAAAGACAAAAAAAAAAAAAACCAAGATGCTTGTTGTTTTCAAAGGTCTAAAGGGTTGGAAAATTGTTAAATACAAAGCCAATTTCACTAACTGCAACTACCTGTAACATTACTTAAGAAAGTGCCTGTGTTAATCTGCTAGTAAGGTTCTACATTCACATTCAAATCTATTAAGAAAACAGCTGCATAGTTGTAAAGTGACCACAAAGATTCCAAAGGCTAAGGTGGAAAGTTTCCCCAATTGGGCCCCCCAACAGGAGTAAAGAATTACATTCTACTACCTAGTCTCTGCAAGGAACCATGGCTGAAAGATCAGCCACGTAAATGTAAACGCCTTGCTCAGGAGGGGACAGCATTGAGGACGGTTTGTTCCAACCAAACCCAAACACACACGAACACAGAATGCCCCACTCACTGAGGATAGGAGGGGGACACCTCAAACACCAAGACGATCACAGGAAAGGGCACCCAGCCATGCCTTGGCTCTGGTTAATAGATTTCCTGTTAATGATTAAGTAGGAGGAATCCACAAAGTGCTTGGCCTCAGTGATTTTTCAAACTCCAGAATGAAGTATTTGCCAAGTGACGTGAAAGTCTTTTAATGATCACCAAAGGTAAAACCTGCTTGTTGACAGCTCCCAACTTTTTCCTGAGAAATTATTTAGCTCCTCTGGGATAACTGGACAGAGCTTTTGATAAAAATATTAAAATTCTATTTAAATGTACAATGTTTTAATGCAAATTTTTAACCATAAAACCAAACGCTCCATTCAGTTAAATTAATAGAATTACAAAAAGATGTAATGATAGCAATTAAGTCTTGAAAATGCAAATTTTATAGTCAAGGACAATTACCTCATTTATAGTATATTGGAATGGTGCCAGATGAAGGTAATTTAGATCCCCCAGCTCAGTTACATCATGATGGATATCTTCATTTCATTAGTTCAACAAAGATGGGTGAGAAGTTAGACAATACATAAAAAAAAGAACTAAAGAGTATTTGACCTTTATAGTATAACTAGAACCAGAATTTATTCACTAATTTATCAAGTATCTAATGAGTACCAATTATATAAAACATTAGTGATATATTTTTTCTGCTTTCGGGGAAAAAAAAAGTCTTTATTTTCGGCATCCACAAAACACTGGTTTCTTCAAGACACGGATTTCTTCAAAACCAGGCCGGGTTTGGGGTGCCTGGTGAGTACCTTTATGCACTATGCAGATGACCTAATTTCATGTTGATTGGACT
>NW_007727467.1:95939-97718 GCF_000696425.1 Galeopterus variegatus | reverse complement strand
GGGTGCCTGGTGAGTACCTTTATGCACTATGCAGATGACCTAATTTCATGTTGATTGGACTGGTACCAAGTCTCCCTGTAAAAGAACAACGGGTTTTTCACTAATTATCTTCTCTTTTATTTGAGCATGCTTAAAGTCATTTTTGGTGTATTGAAATCATACAGCTGTTAAAGGTGGACTACTTAAATGATTATTTTTGACATTTTAATATTTTACCTTGTATTACCTAAGACTCCATATTTTTACACTATCATCTTGGCTGTGGTTGAGTTATACAACATCCAGAATTTTATCTTTTCCACATTTCAGGAAAAATTTTAACTTTACAGAAATTTTTAAAAAGAAGAGTTTAATTATAGGAGTGTAGGTTTTTCAAACACCCATGTCCATAGATTCTTAATGCAAGTTTTTTCTACTTATATTCTTTAAAAAAAATCTGTTGCCCATGCTGTCCTCTTTCGCCCTCTAGAGGGCACTAGATCACACTCCTGCAGATAAAATGAGTCAAAGCTAAACCCTACTTGGTGCTGTTGAAATTTTCCCCTTGAGTCATTACCTCTGGATAGAAAATTACTTCTGTCTAAAGGAGCCATTGACTGTGAGGAGCAGGCAGTTCACTCCTGGCTACAACGTTTCCGGACAGAGGGAAAGCAATGTGCTTGGGGGCTTTGGAGGCTTTGGAGACTGACTTCCCAAGTTCAAACCTGGCTCAGGCATTTCCTGGACGTAATGTCATGTTGGGCAAATTATCTCATGTTTCTGTGCCCCAGTTTCCTCATCTGTAATATGGGGATATAATGTGGTTCTGAGGATTAAAAAATAATAATAATGATACATAAAGAAGTTAGAACAAAGACTGCCTACAGCAAGCACTCAATGAATATTAGTTATTACTATTACTTCCATCACTTTTATGGAGTATAAAGATTCTGTACTCCTGCCCCTAGGACTTCTTCCTTAATCTGATGACTCAAATGGACAGGTTTTGTTAGGACTCTCTGAGAGATATCAGCGACTCCCTTACAATAATAGATATTGGCTCAAAATACTTTTTAAAAAGCTGATGCCATCCATGTAATAGATGTCAGAATAGAAAGTAAACTTCTTCAAAGTCACAGTGACATAACTTTATAGTTTTAGTTTCATGGTTACTTTTAGGCTTAATAAGCCTCGAACCAAAATATTTAGAGTTAATTATAAAGAAAGATTGTAGGAACACTCATACATAAAAGAAATTAATATACAGAATAGAAATATGGCCTTTCTTCAGTATATAGAAAGGTTTCTGTTTATTTTGTCTGATTTCTTAATGCCATATATAGTTAGGTATTTTACCCCTAGAACTTACCTGAGGCTACAAGGGCCAAAAGTGCATTTGAAGTTCAACCTTTGTGTCTAGTGATGATGCCCGGGTCTTTGTAAGTTCATTTGCTTTGTTCTCAAGCTAGTATAGCATGGGAGTTTTCCCAAAATATCTATCCTGTTGGTGGTGGTGGTGGTAGTATTCTAAATTCTTTCTCCTCCTAGTATTTATATTCACTTGTTGAGATAAAAATAAATGTACCAAAATTTTTGTTCTAATGTTTAAAAAGAACTGCTTTAGTAATATTCTGAAACATGTACTCTGATGGTGAATTATTTTATTTTATTTTTTATGTTTTCATTTCTTTAAATTTTATTTTAGGGCCGGCCCGGTGGCGCACTGGATAGTGAACCGTTTGGGAAGTGCGGCGGCGCTCCCGTCCGAGGGTTCGGATCCCACGTACAGACCGGTTCCCG
>NW_007727467.1:85671-94282 GCF_000696425.1 Galeopterus variegatus | reverse complement strand
CAGACAAAGGATTAATATCCAGAATATACAAGGAACTCAAACAACTTTATAGCAAAAAAACCCAAATAACTCAATTTAAAAATGGGCAAAGAAGCTGAATAAGCATTTCTCAAAGGAAGATATACGAATGGCCAATGGACACATGAAAAAACGTTCAACATCACTCAGCATCTGGGAAATGCAAATCAAGACCACTTTAAGATACCATCTGATGGTGAATTTATAAAACATGTTGTATCCAAGAAGAATGTAAGAAACCCTATAAATCTTTGGTTATATAAACATTCGGATAAATATTTAAAATTAGTTGTCCCTGATCCTCTCGACACTGATAGGAATTCATTAATGAGACAACTGATAGTCTACGCCATAAACTCTAATAAATCTGGCTTTGCCCTGGAAGCCCGTTCAGGCTAAAATCAACAGCCACCTCTTTGCTTGGATTGCATTTCTAAAACTGCCATATTTTCAAATGCCTTGTAACCATTTAAAATATATTTGAGTTTGTGGTACAGAACTGGTTTGATCATTATTAATGAACTAATCAACTATCTTAATAACAGGTTAGATAATCAGTGCAACCCAGTAATCAAATCAGCTCTACATGTGAGTATTTGTTGACATTCCTGTGGTCTGATCCATGGATGGTCTGACACGTGCCAGTCTTTCCAGATCAATTCAGAATGTGTAGGCAAGATGAAAGGAGATTCATATGTGTATTTTCACTCTTTGTAATGAATAAGTCTGTCTGATATAATGATAATTAATGCACCTTTATTCTCATAGCATTATGATATAATCAAAAACTAAAACTTCATTGCCCTGTTCAGAAAGAGAAATAATTCTATGTCCTCATTAAAATGGTTTCCTATGCGATGCCACCAAATTTCTGGCAGTAGAGAAAATAAAGGTGTGTCTGACATCCTAGCTGCTGTGTCTCAGTTATAAAATCTCATCTGTGATCATAATAGGATATTGATTAGTTTGGATGCCATACAAAGCTGGATTGCATTTCTTGGTAGAGCACTAAAGGTCATTGTTTGATTACTCAATAACTTTTCAAATCTAAGAAATGCTATTTAAAAGTATGCCTGAATGATTAGGTTGGGCTATAAAAGGAAAATCATACTTCTTTCATAAAGACAGTTAGATGTTAAATTTCTTACATCGTCTTTATTTATTTATGTTTAACATTCTGTAATATTTTATATACTAGAACATAAGTCATAAATTTAAATTATGAATGAGATTTTTACATGTTATCCATGTGATATCTAACTTATGAAACATGGATTTGTAGGCATTAATTGAGTTTGTCACTGGGCCATCTTATATTTAATAGAATTTATTTACTGTGGTCATAAATGTAAGGCATTTTGTATTACATTATGAAAAAAATGAAAAATATAGAACTACATAAAGAAGATAACAATTACCCAAAATTCCAATAGTCTGGTTAATTTTTATTCTTTTCTGTTTTTATTTATAAAAAACAATATACAATCTTATCATACATATTTACTATGTGTTATAAAATTAGGATCATCTTATTACCGGTTTTTTTTTCTTACGATGGTTTTTAATGATTCCTTTCCCCTTTGATATTAACTGGGAATGTACTCTTATGAAAATTAACTATTATTGGATAATTGATTGGTAATGGCTGCATACTATTCTAAGTTATGGATGCACCCTAACATATTTAACTGATTAGTACGTGCTCGTAAAACCCCCCAAATAATCTTGTCCATGTAACCTATTGCTTGATTGGTGAGAGCCTGTACCATGGACAGTGGCACCAGCTCTCTGATCTCATTACCTTCTTCTCACACTGTCACTCTATTCCTTCACTCGCCTCCCTGTTTGGCATTACACGTTTCTCTGTAATCACTGTCCCCCTCATCCTAGCCTGTCTCTCACTATTGGCCTCATTCTGATTTGGCAAAATAAAGGCATCCCATGAGTCTCCTGCAAGAACAGGCTCACAGTATCCTAGCACATGATGAGAACTCAAAACACATTTACTGAATACATAGATGACTGAAAGGTTGGAGGCAGGCAGAGAAGGTAGAAAGCAGTACACGGAGAGAGAGGGGAGAGTTTGAATCATAGATCATGAAGAAGGAAGAAAAATGGAGTGATGTAGAAATGAGGAAAATACCACAGGAGTGGGCAGAGGTCACAGAAATAGGGTGAAACTCATGAGAATGGAGTGGAGGAGTTGGGTGTCAGAAAAGCAGCACTGTGGAGGTGAATTTGTACTCTCTGCAGCACAGCATGTTCTGAATCACAGGCAACACAGTGAAAGCATCAGGACTGATAATTCCTGGCCTGTGAAACCACCCACTGAGACAAAAGAGACTGCTTTTATATTAATTATTTTATTTAGGGTTTGACAACATGATGTAGCTACTAATATAGGTCATATGCACCTTTAAGACATTGATAGAAGTGTAGCATCTAGAATGGGACCTGCTCTTCTGTGTGCCAATCAGAAACTCCTGGAGCACTGGATTCAGGTTTAGAGTCATACATTTTAAGAGGAAAATAGACACTGGAAGGAATGTACCCTGGAGGATAATCAGCTCAGTGAAGGTAACCTAAAATTGAATCACCCAGAAAAAGGTCAAAAGAAGGCTTGGAGAAGACATGAGCCTGTAGTACCTAAGAAGTGATTCCGTCTGAAGGCATGTCCAGTAGAAGAGGTGCAGACTAGCCCTGCTAGACCTTAAGGAGGAGAAATATGGGAACAATGAGCAGCCTTTTCAGGAAGACAGATGCTGATCTGATCACAAAAGTCTTACCAAGCAGTGGAAGTGCTTGAATTTGTGATCGGTTCATCTTTGGGGAAATGAATCCTTCAGCGTAAGAAGTATCTAAGTATATGTTGTGAACAGTTGGTGGGGATTTTGTCACGGAGATTCAAATATAGATAATCCTTAAGGTCCTTGCCAACCTCATGATACTATAATTTTATGCAAATCTTTATCTAGATCAAGCAGAAAAACTAAATACAAACTTGTACTTATGTGGCCAAAATTGCTTTAACAAAATTTGCATTTTCAAGCCATTTTAGTTTTTTTTTTGTCATTAAAAATTTTACTTTGATCGATAGAAAGACCATAACAAAACGTTGAACTTTCAAGAGGAGAGAACAGACCTATAGTTATTAGATGTGGGAAACAGGGAGAGTAGCGGGGATAGGGAGCAATTGGGTAAGGTAATCACGATTTGTAATGATGACTGTGATAAGAATATTAATTTGATCTAATCACGATTTGTAATAATGACCGTGATAAGAATATTAATTTGATCATCACATATTGTATACAAATGCTGATAGTTAACTCCGTACCCCATAAATAGGTATAAATAAACAGAATAAAAATTTTTTACTTTGATCTGTCATAAGAAAACACCTATGACAACTATAATTTTTTTTAAGTCACCTGTTGTTTGAGTCTGAAGATTTTGCATAAGCTCTAAGTGTCAGGATATAGCATTGAAAATGGGTCTAACCTTGAATCACTGATACACGTCATGCATTTAAAATGTAGAAAGAACCTGCAAGGGCTGCTTTGGAAGCCTATAGAAGGAAATCGAATGGAGCCCAGAAGAGGGAGGGAAAGTTTAGAGTGGAATTGTTCCAGAATTGGGCCTTAAAAGCACAAGTAAGAACAAGCCAGTGAAAATGGTGAAGAAGTAGAGACAGATGTGCCAGGAAGGAAGAAGAGCATGGGAAAGAGAGGCTGTAGAGAGTTGTCAAGTATCTACAAATAGGTTAGCAGAGCTAAGATTCACATGCACGGTGAGGCACGAGAGACGGGGATGCCAGTGGTAGGCACAATTAGACAGAGGAAGGCTTTATGCTATTCTAAGAATCTTGAATTCTGTACCAGATGCACTGGGAAGCTATTGACGTGAGTAAGAGAGATCGGACTTTAGTTTAATAGCTGTTATTGTGTAAGAGTCATGAAATACACCTTTAAATGGACCAAGGATAAAGGCAAAGAGAACGATTAGAAGGCCACTGTCATAGCTCAGAAAAATTTTAAAAGCCTAAGATGGGCAGTGATAATCTGTAGGGAGAGAAAGCCAAACGATTTTTAAAAATTAATGGAAAATCATTGATTACTAATATTGATTGATAACAGTAAGCATCATAGAGATGTAGAAGTCAACAATGGCTCTAGATTTCTAACTTGGGTGACCCTGTTAGAACCAGCAACTGAAACGGATAGCACAGGATGAAGAACACGTTTTGGGGAAGGGACTTGATTTATTCTATATTGGACCTACTAACTTTAAAGTGCTTTGTAGCCCTTGAAGTAGTTATGTCAGGAAGGCAGCTGGATATGAAGATTTATATCTCAGAAGAATGATTATGTATGAAGGCATAAATCAAGTTTTATCTACATATAAATAATAGCTAAAGCCATCAGTTTGTTCAGAGAGGGAAAAAAGTGGAAAAAAGGAGAAGGATGAGGAAAAAAACAGAAGAAATACCTTGTTTAAAATGAAGTGCAAAGGAGAAGAAACTCACAAAGGAGTCATGGAAAGGAAGTTGGCAGAAGTCTGACATAAAGTCAAGGGGATGATAGTTCCAGGGAGGAGAGAACTGCTGAAAGTGCCTATTAAATTTGAGAATGCAGTGGTCGCCTTAAGCAGATTGGTTTGTATGGAGTAGTGGCCAAATGAAACATTGCTGTGTTGACTATGGGATAAGAAGCAAAGGATTAAGGACCTTAATTGTAGAAGAATTTCTCCTCCTCAGTCCATGCTTGAGAAGTTTGGATGAGAAAAGAAAAGAGAACGGGCATAGCTAGAAAGGGCAATATGAGGTCAAGGGAACAGTGGCATTTGTATTACTTTTGTTTTTTTGTTTTAGAATGGGAAGTATTTCGGCCTATCTATATATCCTAGAGAGTAAGATCTAGCAGAAAAGGAAGGTTGACAATAATAAAGAGATATGTGACTGAGAGTACGGAGGTGACATTGGCCTTGAAGGGAAGGAATACCTCACCTTCTCCAGTTCCTGCACTCTATACTGTTAATTCAGATGACCTGCTCATTACAGGCATATTTATATGTGTATTGGTGTGTAGGTGTTGACAAAATACTTATTTTTTCTTTGACCATTATCTAGTACTAAATAGAGAGTTTAGTTTTATCACTTACCTAAACTCTTAGCTATAGTCTTCAGTTTCAGATTTTTTTAAATCTTATTTTTTAAAGTAAGATATTGAAAAAGAACTCTAAAGATAAGTTCTATTTTTTTCTTTAGTCTAAAAGTTTTTTATCTCCCATATCAAGTCCCTGGGCTTTGCTTCTTTACTTCCTTAGAGATGAAGCTTCAAAAACAGACTCCTTCCATGATTACTTAACAACCAATGTGAGCAGTTCACATATAAAAACATGTACAGTCATAAGAGTAAAGAAGTCAACCAGAAATATCTAATGCAGTTGCTAAAAGCATCTATACTCTAAGTACAGAATCCTGATCATGTAATCACAAATTTGAGAATTTTCTCCAAAACAGGCACAAAAATACAAGCTTTATGAAAATGAAGAATAAAAGCCTTTTAGGAATGTGTACAAGGGTACTTCGAAAAGTCCACGGAAAAGTAGAATTGAGGGATAATACAAATCTTTCCATGAACTTTTTGAAGTACCCTTGTCTGATGGATAGAATGGATCCCAGACTTCTATAAAATTCCAAACCATGACACTGAGTTTAGATAAAGGCTCTAACAAAAAACCTAATGGGGAGAGAATCTCATACACAGCACCCATGCATCACAATTGACATATTTTATATACTTGCTCTAGTTATTTCATTTTCTGTACATCATCTAGGCAACGCTCGTTTGGCTCATCTGATCTCCTTGGTTTATATAGACTGAGATAAGGAACTTGATCCATTATTGTTCAGAAGACTCATCTGAACTTGGTGGAGCCAACTGACTCTATTCTCTTTGTGACTTGTGGACACAGTAGAATACATCCTGTCTTCTAACATTGCCACTTTAACCAGGTTGGGCAGTTAGACAAGGACTCCTTTATTATATCTTTTTAATAATACTTTTAATTATGCAAGTAATACATGAATTTATTTTCATAATAGCTTTTAATTTAAAAACAGCCCCATCAATTCACACGTACACAAACTCATTACCAACCAATAAATTTCATCCCCTGTTTGGTTTTTACTAAGTCCTTGCAGGTTTTATTATTAGATTGATGTAATGATTTTCTCTATATATTGATACAGTGGCCTATGATTTTGTATTACCTTTTTTCCCTCCTCCATGTTTGTACGTAATTCTCTTTAAAAAGAAAAAAAAAANAAAAAAAAAAGCTGGCTAGAGGAATCCAGCAGTTTGATAGGATTTCTTTTTAAATAAATGTAAACTTTTAATTATTTGTATAATTAGATACCTTCACACAAGGGCATATACTTTATTTCACATACATTTGTGGAAGTGGGTTTGCATCAGAAGAAAATATGTGTGTTTCCAACGGCAGACTCCAGCCAATATGACATTGAAACACCCAAGTGAATCCTCACATATTACAGTGCTCCGCTCCCTTTCCAACCGCCATGAATTTGTCAGCAGATCTCTGCCTCTAAACTGACTTTAAATTTCTATCATTTTTGCCAGAACAAAGACGCTATCCCAGTCACGTCTGAAGAAGTTTTACAAATAAATTGATGAGGAAAAACCTGCACAACTTATGAAAATTATGATGTAATAGACGTTGCCAGTTTCATTTTATATGCTTATGTAACTCCTCAGGAACAAGGGTTGCGTTTTATTCATATTTGTCTATTCATCAACTAATTAAATGGATAATGTCTAACCACTACCTCTCCACGTCCTTAGGATTCTAATTCAGGATCAGCCAATGTTGAACCCTGAGAGCTAAAAATAGAGGAGGCTATGGAATGACCAGAAACAGCCAGAGAGAAATTGAGCCAGTGCACAAGGGTCAACCATGTTCAAGGAGAAATGAAAGTTAAATCTAGAGAGAAACTGTATTTGTTTGTCCATTGCAAAGGTCAAGTGTGGAGCCAAGAACAGGAGCCAAAACAAGAGCCAAAAATCAGGTGAATACAACAATCAAATAAATGGTGAGATGCAGAGGGCAGATGAAGGCAGAGAATGAAGAAATGAGAACATCTATAGTGTCGGGGCACTTGGGGGTTGTTGTGCAGGGCACTACTTATGTATGTTATGACATCTGGGGGACACAAGAAGAATCATGTGTCCCCCAGGTGTCACACACACACACACACACACACACACACACACACACACACACACGGGAAATGTTGGGACAGAGGAAGCTTTGCTTTCCTGCTTATGTTAAAATACATAAGACTAACTGGCACAATATATGGGGTCTTCGATGCTACTTTTTGTCTGATCCCTGTCTGGGACACCTCCAGCTTGATTAATGATGATGTTGGTGACAATGGTAGTGACCGTGATAGAAGCCTGTTTGTCCAAGATGCCTTAAGAATTATGTATAAACCTAGTAATATTCAACAATGATTTAGATATCAGTGCCTTGTAGATAACAAGGGATTAATATATAGTTACTAATTTGATTTGAAAAATAAGAAAGCATTAACAGATATATAGATAAGGAAATGTCAACAAATACATACATTCTATGAGGAGGTGAACTATTTCCAGAGGAGCACTCAGAGGCAAGTGTATTTACTTCTCTGATGCATGAAGAAGCAGCCGCGTCGGTGGCAGGTTGCTGTCACCGTCCCTGTCATCTTATCAGGAAGGCTGAACAGCGGTCTGTGAGCTCTTCTGGGTTGATTTATTAAAGGTTTTATGCAAAAGGTGGTGGGAATTCAGGAACTGTTTGAGTAACGGATGGGAGAGTTTGCAGAACAAGGGAGCATCCCACACCTAGAAGTGCAGGAACAGAGGCAAGAGAGGAAGGGACGAACAAAAGACCTCACCTGAAAGGAATGAATACGATGGCCAGGGGAGCAGGCTGTTCCGTATAAAGCGTCAATGCCATAGATGCTTTCGTTGCACAAGAAAATAAAGTATTGCACACAGCTGACTGCACATGTTTACGATTAGCACAGCAATCTGCTCTCATCGCCCTGGATTCTGCTCTATCCCAAATAAACCTGGATTGTTTTAGTTCTCACTAGCATACACGACTTATTCATACGGAGAAGGTTATTAAGCTACTTAGATACATGTTACTTCTAGATCTTATGTCTTCTGAGTCATTTGCACACTGTGAGAATTTGATGTTCCCTAAGTAGGTAATGGAATTACTATATTTTGAAATGGTCCCTTTGGGACAATCCTTATGCAGTTTCCTGTTTCCTGTCAGTATGGTTTAACCTGCATAGTGACAAGAAGGGTTGCAGCAGGTTTACATATTTAAAAGTAAGGCTTGTTTGAGTTGCATAAAGTTATTGCCACCTGCAGCAGAGAAAGCATCAGTCGTGCTCAGTCTTTTACCTGAGAAATCTTAAAAAGCTGCCTTTTGTCCTATGTTTGTATTGTTGTTAAGCGCCTTCCAAATGGATGTAGTTTATAAACTCTGAGGAAACAATGTCCATTTACAGAGA
>NW_007727467.1:80020-85158 GCF_000696425.1 Galeopterus variegatus | reverse complement strand
AGCAGGCACTGCCCACTCTATAGAGCCAGATTAGGAAAATCCTAAACAAATGTGCCTTGTCCCCTAACAGTTACTGTCCCCACCATCAGAACTTGGCCAGGGGTTAGGGAGAGGTTATGAGGAGAACCGACAGAGGATCTACATTTTTCTATGGGTTCCCTGTAGAGAGGAAGCCAAGGACGCCACCTAGTTTCATTTGAGAATGGATCATGGCATGTGGGAACCTGTGAAGAAAGGAGGCTACTGAACAGAAGGGGTTCAAATTGACTTTTGCATTTTTCTTCCTTCCTTCCTTCCTTTAGCAGGCAGACAAGAAAGGGAAGGAAGAGCTAAGGCTATAAATAGGTGAGAGCAATGGGTTATCTGTTTGTCCCACTAGGGCCCAGGAACAAGGTCTGACCTCTACTGAGATTGGGCTAAGCTCCTCTTTTTTGCTCAGCTTCGCAATTTGGGAAAACCTAGAGAATCTGCCTGAATGGACTACGTGACTCTGGAGGAACATCAGGGGACACTGAGAAAGAGGCACAGCATATTTAGACAATAGAGAGCATGTCCAGTAAGCACTTAGTAAGAGAGGGAAAGCGCCCATTGGGTGCGGACTTGACTCCAACCATAGATGAGCCAGTCCTCATAGACTTCCAGACATAAGCATCGGGACTTTGCAGGGGTTCTGGGTGTATATCTCCATTAAGAAATGGAGGCATACAACCAGCAATATTTAGCTAAATGGTGTTAGCTATATCTTATTTATAGCCACAGACTGAAAGCTCTGGTAACATTTATTTTTTGACAGTTTTATGAATTAAAATTTGAGAAACTATTTATAACAACACATTTTATTTTATTTTTATAATACATTTTAGGAACCCAGAGAACTCCCTGAAGCTGAATGCAGAAAATTTGCTTTGTGAATACATGTGCCAGAGGCTTTTATATTAGAATTTTAGCCACTATGACCAAATGCTTTCAGAAGTACCCAGTTTAGACAATTATGTAATAAGAGCTGTATTATGGTGAGGAATCACTAAGTGATAGGCACTGTGTTTTACATGTGCTGACACAATGAATCTTTGCAACAACTGTTTTCATGATAGCCTTCAAAATAAGAAAACCAAAGCTCAGAGAGATGAAATGAGTTGGTCACGATTTTAAAAACTCAAATTTTGAATAGAACCCAGACTGAAACCAGTTCTATCTAATTTCATATACCAAATTTGTAATAAGAAGGCATTTCTTTTATCTTGATATAATAGTGTCATTTTTTATTTAGGGGGAAGATATTACCACAGATGTAAAATTTAAGGGGAAAAAAGACACCTAACCTAATTTTGCATCAATAGTGCACTAAACAAAATTAAAATATTTTTCAGTGTCTTACCATTATGGTAGTTTATAACATTTTAAACTAGTATTATTTAAGCTATAGGAGTATGCTTTTCTAGATCTTTCATATACGAGGGTACTTCAAAAGTTCATGGAAATCTTCATATTGTCTTTTTTTGGGGGGGGGGGGCGGTGGCTGGCAGGTATGAAGATCTGAATCCTTGACCTTGGTGTTATAACACCAATTTTTCCACAAACTTTTTTTTTGTTGTTAGAGCATGGTAAAGAATACTTTATTCAGGACCATCACAATAAATACAGGGACCACTGCCTATACCATGTTAATTCAACTTTACAGTCTCCATGTTCATGTGATATTAAATTACACGAATTTTCACAATTTGACTTACCTTTTATGGCACTTCCTGAGTAACCGCATGATTTGTTTAGTTAATTAAAGTAGTACTAAGAGGGAAATGTATCTTACCTCTGTCTAAAAACATATTTTACCTTATTTGGAAATTTCCATACTTTCTCCAGATTCCATTTCTTATATTTTGTCTATATATTCACATGAAGACAAGGCTTCTCAAATGTCCTTGGAGTCACAGCTGCCCCCTATCTCCGTGGCCCCACCCAGGGCAAAATCTACGGTGCATGACTGATCCTTCTTCCTGACTTTTCAGGTGTCCCTTCCCTTTTCCAGGAAATATGGCTTGAAGGGATGTGCTTGTTGTAGAGTGACCAACCTTATTCAAATGCATGAAGGAAAATTGTTTTTCTCACCAAACATTTATCATCACCTTTAAAAAGCTGATTTACCTTGTGTATTAAAAACAAAATTTCATGGCTTTAAATTCACCCACTGCTGTTTCCAAAATCCATGAGGTAAGGAGTCTGGCAAATTACTGTAGATTATAAAAATGTGCTCCTTTTGTTCCCTGTGTTGGTTCCTTTGCTTTCGGCACCCTTACGACCTTTTCCAAACTGAACTCAGGTCCTCATATTATGTATAAATAGTAAAGCACCCATTCAGCCAGATTCAAGTGCGTCTATGACGTGAAGCAGAACTAGAGAAACTTCCAAAACAGATAACTTTTACCTTTCTGAATGAAGATACTACTTGATCACGTTAAGTAAATATAATCCCCTCTTATTCACTGAAAACCCAGGGATCTAAACCCAGGTTAAGTCCTGCTGTTAAGAAGCCAGACCTAAGACAGAATTTATATAATAACAAATAACTAAATAGTCTATAAATCCTCAGCTCTTTTCCCAGTTCTCATTTACATATTTAATTGTTTCCAGTAAGACCTCTTTGCAGCAGAAATAGAAAGACAAGTGTGAGTGTGCTGATGTGTGGTGTTGTCTGAAATCCACACAGGGTCTTTGTCCACCTGCTGTGCTTAATTTCAGTACACATTTCTGTGATTAATTTTGTCTTTCTTCTGTGTATCAAATGTTTGAAGTCATTTGCATTTTGCATCTTGTGCTGTGGATTACAGTGGAGCTGTATTCATATTGGAATTATAATGATTCTCTATCACAGAAGTCTATAGAGCCTGGCTCTTTACCTGAGATTCACAATCACACACACGTACATACCCAAAATCCCTCAAGAGAATTCAGGGCATCTGTGAGCCTGAGCGGGAAAAACCATTCATTTATTTTCACTAGTAACTGACCAAAATTTTTAGCATTTTTTTAAATTTTTAGCATAGTCAAAAAACAATGAGAGTCCTAGCAGCACTTACAATTTTGTCACCAGTGGAAGTCACAGGTGTTTTCACACCACATGTGACAAATATTCTGGAATATGATTTATGTCCATCACTCTTCAGACATGATGGTAGCTATTAGATCCACTGCTTGATCTTATTATTTAATAAATTGATAAGGAAGTATGTGGATCACTATATCAAGATCCTTTATGTTTTTATAACCTTATTTTAATACAGTTTCCTTTGTACTCTTAAGTATTTTATTTTATACATTTAATAATGTTATTCAGAGAGTGGATCTGTAGGCTTCGGCAGATTGCCTAAAAAAACCTGTGGCTCAAGAAGAATTTTTAAAAACCCACCTCAGATTATATAAAAATTTCCACTACAAAGTCTTAGTCTCAAAATGGAAAAAAATATTTTCACTTTCTATTCTGCATAGCTTCTAGCACATAAGCGCTTAATTAAAGCTTGCTATTATATTCATATTTTCCCATAAGATACTTGCATGTTTCTGTAAACATCATCTTATGAGAACTTGTTCAGCACCTAATATATGCTTACTCCTATGTGAGATGCTAAGAAATACAAACGTAACATCACTCCTGGTCCCTGCTCTCAAAGACATTGCCGTCAAGCTGAATTGACCAGGCTATGACTTATAAAACAACTGGAGAGTAATCCTGTTCTAAATACTCAGGTGCTAACAATAAATGCAAAAGAAGAGCTCACAAAAATAAAGAGGCTTGCGTATGGATCCCAGATGCTGGGTAAGCTTGCACGGAGAGGTGAAGCTTGGGCCGGAACTGAGGTAGGGCTAGAATTCCAGAGACAGAGAAGGGACAGCCCTTGGAGCAAGACAAAAAGAAAGAGCAGAGGCTGAAAGGAACGGCCACACTCTTGCCCTCACCCTGCAGAATTTTTCATCATAGCACTTAAAACTGCCTGGCATGTTTGTATTTATCCAATTATAACATGTCTCCAATTTTAAATATAAGATCAGGGACTTTGCTTCACTCACTGATGTATCCACAACACAAGTGAATAGTGAGTGGTACACAATGGATACTTGATAAACATTTGTTGAAAGAGCAGGAAGAAATAAGCCAGGGAGAGATGGAGTGAAGGAAGGAAGGTAAGACAAAGGGAGGGGGGTAGAGAATGTGTGGGCTGAGAAAACTGAAGAGAACAGTCTGTACAGAGCAAGGCATTTGTGCCAGGAGAAGGTAAGAATATATATGGAGTAGTTAATACTAACAACACCCATAAGAGAATTAATCTTTACAGCCAGGAGCTGGGAGCCAATCTGAGTCGGCAAACTATAAGCATTCTCTGTAATGAGCTAATTTAAATCAAAGTGCCTAATTTAGGCCTGAGAACATAGCAGGGACTAAAGAAATGTTACCCCTTCCCCCCTTCCTTCTTCATGTTTGCATGTTTACATCTTAAAGCCCAATAGCTCAAGCCTCTCAGGTTAATTGCAAGAAGCGTTTCATTATAGATACTTACAAATTCTAGAAAAGAGAAATAACAATCTTTTTCCCTAAAAAATCTTTACCATTAGAGTCTTCATAACTGGCATATGCTGTTACGCTGCATACTGGTTTATAGAGTTTCTTAGGTTCCTGTAGTGGCTCATTCAATACTGTATTGAACACTTATAAAGACATAAAGACCCAGGCACAATATTTAGCTCTTCTTAAGGCCCAACCGATTCAGAGAAATTCAATTTAATAAAATGTTGGAGTTATAGAACTCTTAGATATTATCCAATTGAATCTCTTCATTTCTCAGGTTAAAAACAATCAACCAACCCAAAACTCAAAGAGGTGACACTTGTTCAACTAGCACACAACTTCCCTGATTCTCAGAACTTCTCTTTCTGCCACATTCTCTGCTGGTATCTTGAGTAAACTTTCATTCACCATTGCAAACCCAAAATGTCGCGATTTTAGCTACCCCTTTAAATGCAAGTGCCTGGCACGTATATTGTAGGTGTCCAATTAACATTCTTAAGTGGAAGAAAGAAAGGAAGAAAAGATGGAAAGAAGGAAGGAAAGAAGAAAGAAAGGAGGGAGGGAAGGAAGGAAGGAA
>NW_007727467.1:76628-79259 GCF_000696425.1 Galeopterus variegatus | reverse complement strand
AAGGAAGGAAGGAAGGAAGGAAGGAAGGAAGGAAGGAAGGAAGGAAGGAAGGAAGGATAAACGAATGAATGAACGGGTTACCTGTACTGATTTTTTGTTTAAGATCATAGGTCCACTCTACTACAAATTTGTCATCTTTCATCTAAGTGTTTGTAATCACAGGAGCTAACAACTTTTCTTCTCACATTGCTTTATAAGAAAGATAATTATATTTTATTTTTGAGGTTCAAGAAGTTAAAGGTTCAAACATAAATATATGTAACAAAACACTTCTTTTATAATTAAGATTCATGACATAGGGATGATAATGGGTGGCAGTCTTGTATAAGAGAAAGGCCATATAACTTGGGATTTAAAATATTTAAATGTATGTACTGGTTCCATTTATTTTACCCTTTCACCCCAGTTCTGTCACTGTAGAAAAGGGATAATACTAATATGTTCACTACCTGTGACATAGGATCATCTTGAGGCTCAAATGAGGTAATGCTTGGGAAAGCCCTTAAAGTGGGGCATGTCACACATATGAAGAGTCGTTGTTTTTGCTATCCATAATTTCCCAAGGTACCAGATAATGACCCCGGGCTATGTATAAAGATTAACCTTGTACCTGGCAGAATTACATAAGTAATTGTCATTCACTAGACTCTGGGACACTGACCTAATGCTAATTATTTGTACTGTTTTCTAATAGGGACTTAACATCTCACCCAAGTCACCTTTCTGGTCTCTTGATTAACTATATAATGTAAATTATTAATGATGGCAAGAGGAAGGAGTTTAGAATTAATTCTAAAATTTGAAAACGTGGACCTAAAGCAAAATTCCAACATGTGAGAGTAGGGAGTTGCAAACCTAGGGTTTCCTTCAAAGAGAGCACAGGTGTATTTCATCTGTCACTGTTTCCTCATGTCTAGTCCTGATGATGCCGAATTGTGGACATGAAAACCAGTATGGGTTGTGTGGGTAGGGATCACTACTACTAGGGAGCACACTACTTTCAGAAGAAGCCACAGCATCTTAGTCCAGCTTTCACCTTCCATCATGTTAACTTCGTGATGGAAACTGAATCTTATAGGCTATAAATTGTTACAGCCCTCATACTTGAATATGCAGTCCCTCAAATGGGGTGCCTTGCTAGATTAAACTGATTAATATTCCACCAAGGAAGATGGTGTATTTATTACACTTTCTAGATCTTCAAAGAATAGTTAGAGAATCAAATAACCACAGATTTAAAGGGGCATCAACAAATGGGCACATCAGATATATTTGCTTTTCCCCGCCTCTCTTCCCCACCCATTGCAAGTAGATGCTGGAGGAATTACAACCTTGTGCACGTGCATGCACGTGTGTGGGGAAGGTGGTGGAAGAATTTACAGCTGCCGGTCTTCTGATGAATGACTGCATTAGAACAGCAGATGCAGATTACAGGGTTAGAAAGTGAAAAGCTAAGCCGTGCCTTGGAGCCCCAGGAAATGGGGCCAGCCTGGTGAAAGCCATCAAGGTGCCTGGGCTGTGAATGTTTTAATGTACAATAAAGCACTTTGATAGCTGCCTTAAGACAAACAAACAAACAAAAACTGGGAATGTTTGCACGTGTTTCCTGAAAGCTAACAAAGGAGAAGGGGTCAGTCATTATCAGTGGTGTGGGGAGAGGCACTTAAGGACCCTGGCGAAGAGCGCAGTAAGTGAGAGGCATTAGGTCCCACATGGGACCACAGCCAAGAACAGGGCTGAATCTCGAGGACGCTGCTCTTGCCTTCAGGTGGCAGACGATCCGGAAACCACCACTTCTCCACCTCAACCTTCTTAATTGCAGCAGGAGTCTTTTGCTGTCGGAGCTCAGTTATTTTTTCAGCTCTGACCTCTCAATTTGCAATCTGTTGTACAAGACAGAAAACCAGAATTCCCACGCCTGCGCATAAAATGATTGCCTCACATTCAGGGAAGACTTAACCCAAGACCCTGAATAGAGAGAAATGGTAATTTCTTCCTAACGGTGCAGGTCCCTGGGTGCAATGGAGGAGATGAGGATACAGTGCTCACAATGTCTCACGCACCATTCCCCACAGAAGGGAGCAGCCACTTCTGCGCAGATCTCTTCGTTTCTCCCTGCTCACCATTTCAAACTGTGCCCTCATTTAAGGGAGATCACTTATAAATTAGTATTATTGTTCACTCAGGGAATTAACTGAGAAAATGTAAGAGGCGATCTATCACTACTTCTAGGGGCGATGTTACTCAAACCTCAAATGTTGAGAATGTTGTAGGCCTTTCCTTTCTAGAGAATAATACATATAAATGCTTATATAAATCATTTGACCAACATACCAATGAAATAGCCAGTTATTACATAGGTGAATGTCTCAAACGTTTGCTACATGTTAATGAAATTGACTCTGTCAATTGATAACCCAACCCATTTTTCCTTTCAAGGAAACTTATTCTAATTTCGTATAAAGGTAAATATTTAAAAAGAAACAAAAGCGTTTTCTCGATATTTTTTGAGAGGCACATGTTGTTAAAATTCAAGACTGCAACTTTCATGCTTCATCCTGTAGGTTTGTTTCGAAGCTATTAATTTGCTATCACGTTTTAGGGGAACTTGTCAAGTTCAAATTTTTTTTT
>NW_007727467.1:63839-73639 GCF_000696425.1 Galeopterus variegatus | reverse complement strand
AGGGAAAAAAAAAAAAAAAAAAAAAAAAAAAAAAAAAAAGAAAGAAAACATGAAAAGTAGTTAGATCCCCGCACTCTCTCGCCACCCCTTGTCAGCCATCGTTTACCCTCCACCATCTTGTCATCCATAGTAACGTCCACTGCAAATTGCTACTGAAACATTTTATAGCAACAATTCCTATTGTCACTAGTTCACCTGCATGTTCAGTTGACAACACTTGTGTTTTCACTGACTGACCACAGCTATCAGTCACTCCTCCACTTGATTCACATTCCTTCCATCTTTAATAGGAATACAAGCCACACATTAAAAATCAATTCTCCATTCTTAGCTTATACTTGGTTTATGCCAATCCTTTGCTTTTGGGTAAAATCTTTTGTTACAACTTTAGGAGCTGGCATTTCATACTGTAAGCAAAGTAATGATGTCATTGGTTTACGTATGACATTAAAAAGAATGTCTATTTTTAAAGTAGGGTGATCAAGAAATTTATTGTCCATACTGCAAAATCACTGAGAATAAAGGGGCTCTATTAAAAATCCCATCATCACCACAGGCATAAACTGAAACTGTTTGAGGCAAACCAGAATGTATGTTCACCCTAGTTGTAAAAAAAAAAAAAAATTTGAGAAAGTGAGGAGTTTGATTATAATCTTGTTCTAGTCTCTATGTGAGAAAACGTCAATTAAAAAGTTTAAAGGCGAACTTTTGCAAAGTATTTTCTTTCCTATAAGCAAAAAATGTTTTAAAAAGAAAAAAAGAAAGAAAAGGTAAGGCTTTCACTATTTCAGAATCCTATCCTTCTATGTAAAGATACTAAAACACATGACAAATTTTCCATCAAAATGGGGATTAGATGAGTGTTCATTATAGTCTACAAGGCACAAACTTATTGTAAGTTTTCCCATGCTGAAGACACATGTCAGAAGATGAAAAAGAGTATTGTGTGAAATAAGCCGCACTAAATCCAAGGCATTCTTCTGTCTGCTGCTAAAATCTGGAGAATTCAGAAGTTTAAGACTGTTTAGAATATTCACATCCAACCTCATCTCTCCAACTATTTGAACTTAATGAAGTATAAAAGAATGACTTATTAAGTGGAAAAATCTCTAAGGTCATCAAACGAAACTGCATTAATATTATTACCAAAAATAGGGGTTCTTTTTAAAAACAAAATTTTATATTTGTATCACTAATAGGCTGTGGTTATAAAATTAAATTTTGCATGTTTCCTACTAGATATTGTAGAAAGTATCATTGAATACCTGTAGTTTTATATCATAACATGATCAGTTTGATTAAAAAAATTGATGAAGAGAAATTTGAAAATAATTACCAATATTTCTGAGTTTCTTAAGTGTAATTTTAGAAGCTGAATTTAATGGATCACTGGTAATTAGTATTCTTGGTCTTATGCCTATCATCTGATAAGTTGCCTTTTAAAAAAATACTATCTGATTTTTTCCACTTATTTGTGTATTTTGCTATAAAAACTGTATTTTCTAAGAGTTTAAATTTTCTCTAGTAAATTAAAACATTTATGCAAATTTTAATTTTTACCAGAATAAATAATATTTATGTTTAAGACATAATACTCAGAATTCTTTTACTACTTTTCTTCCAGGATACATGCAGCTCTATTTTCTTTCTATAAACGATGATGGAGGGCTATATTTATTGTCTTGGAAATATGTTTATGATACACCAATACAAGTATACTCTCACAATTTGGTCATTTTCTTTAAATATATACTCCTACATATATATTCACATACATGTGTGCATATATACATATATATTTTACACGTATATGTACACATATCTTCAAGTTGTGAATAAGACGCATAAAAAAGGACCCTTGTCACCACCTTGAATTTCAACTCCTCAGAGGCAATCACTTTCATTCAGCTCTTTCAGTTAGTATATTATTATTCTGTAACCTGATTTTTCAGTTTTAGCTATTATCTTAAGTTTTAGCTTCACGTCAAAAAAACAATTGGCTTTTTAAAACATCCATACACATACACAAACACAATTCCCCTCCACCCCCTCCCTCCAACTCTCTTTAAGCAGCTGAAGTACACATTTTGGTTAGGTCAGTATTTATCACATATATTATTTTGACTTTGTACATATTATACACAGGTGAACCAGGCAGTGTACTGTAATTACCTCCTTGTGTAAAACTTTTTATCTTACAGGAGATAATAATTGTCACAACTGTCGGTTCTTTTTATCAAATTTATTTAGTTTTCTACGTGTCTACCACTAATCCATCTCCAAACTCGCTGTGAGTGAAAGAACCTCCTCTAGGTTCAATGTCTCAATGAAGAGACATTATTTCAATGTCTCACATTTTTCTTTTTAAATTGTGGGTCTCTTTTCAGAATCTCCACGCTCCTGCTCGTTCCCACGTGGGTGGCTCTCCAAGCGTGTGATATAATTTTCATTGTGCATCTTTTCACTTCTCTGTTGTGTCAGACTCTCCCCCATGTTATTGTTAACTTTTCTATAACTCAACTTTTGAAATCTTTTTTCTGTTATTTCTGGGAGAATTATTTCACTTTGTCTTTTTACTTCACCAATCTAGATTTCAGCTGTGTCAAAGTCTTATTCAATTTATCGATGATAAATATTTACATTGGAAATAATGTTACATCTAAATATTTTTCTATCTTTACAGCTGCCTATTTTTGTTTTATAGAAGCAGTTATTGTATTGATTTTCTTTCTTTCTTTTACTTATTCCTGGCAGTAACTTTATTTCCTAGAAACCATTTCCTCTTATTCATTAGCTAAATTCCTCTTCGTTGGGACCATAGAAACTTTCCAAGTGCTTGACATCATTTCTTAAATTACCACCCATATGTAGGAAGACCTGAGCAATGTACTTCATGGGAGATGAAATGAGTTATCTCAAAAAGTGGGTCTCTGTTCTAACCCTCCAGAGAAAATTTAAACTATACTAAACCAGTGTTTTCCTGTGGTTGACCTTGGCCTAGTTACAAATTCAGGGAACTGCTGGAAGTTGCAGGAGCCACAGTCGCATGTAGCCCATGAGGTGCTATACTTATAGGAGAAGTATTCTTATCATACGTGATATGGCAGCTAGAGGTTACCCAGAATAGAACCCATGTTCTTCACCTGACTCGAGTGTCCCCTTTTATAAGACTACAGCTGTAGTAATGGCTCCACTTCTTGTTAGCATGGTTCTTCCCCAGAGTGACACTGTGAGATCCCCGTGTGGTATGGCTGTTGTTGCCTTGGGCAATTCTACGAAGTAGAGAAAGAAATCAAACATGACCCAGACCTGATTTTCCTTTCAACACTGTGAGCCAGGGCTTTTGTAGGAAGTCCTATCCTTCCTGCCTTACCCCTACTGTACTTTCACAGAAATTCCTCTAAGTCGTCAGCATGTGCTGTGACTTCAGCAAGTGTCAGTGATGACACAGGCCTTTTACCATCCTTTTAAATCCAAATTATTATTTTCCTAGGGAGCTGTGAAGATTATTACACATATGGACTTAAAGTATCCCTGATGTCTGTTTCTAAAGGAAACCTAAATTAAATGACTTCCATGGCAAGTATTCAGTTTATCTAAGGTGGGTTCAAGTAGTTAGCAGATAAGTTTAAAGGAAGAGAGATTTATGTCACAATTTTAAACTAGTTGAGATGGTTTTCCTGTTTTAAACTATTTGAAAACATTCCTATTTATCCTGGTGAATAAGGAAGTCTAAAACACAAAGTGTCTGGCTGTCAATGTGGGATTTATTTCTTGAGCTAAAATAGCTTGGTCTATTATTTCTATCCACAGGGCCAAAAGTCAATGAAAAGATAATGAATGTTTCAGAGAGGCTTAACTAGGTTTTGGAAGAGATCTCTCTAAGGACCTAAAGGGAATTTTAATGATTAATAATGAAATCATTAAGATGACATAAAAAGTGTAAGTTACTTAAGCAGTTAGCAAACATAAACTTTTAATAGTCATCTCAAACTATTTTCTAAAACGTTGAAGATATTATTGCATATTGTGATTGGTAAATTATGTTTTCAATTCATCCAGAAAGAGTTATATTGACAAATTGCCTGAAATCAACATTTGGCAAGAAATGTGGCCCATTAATCATAACAGGCTCCGGTTTTGAGGGCAAATGAGTCAGGTGGCTTATTTGAGGAGGAGTTATTAAGTTCCTGACTGCTAGTAGAGTACCACGGTCTGTAACAGTTGAGTTAGTGGTTGGGGTGCTATAAATCTGAGAGAATTAGACTTAACCTTCACTTGAAACCTGCTTCTAAACACTTCCTTACTATAGCCATACCATGAAAAATGATTACCCTAATCTTCCACCATTAACATTTCTTTTTTTTTGTCTTTTTTCGTGACTGGCAACGGATCGCAACCCTCGGTGTCACGCCCGCACCTCGCTCAGCCAATGAGCGGCCGGTCTGTATGTGGGATCCGAACCCTCGGCGGGAGCGCCGCCACGCTCCCAAGCAGCGCACTGTAGCAGTGCGCCACCAGGCCGGCCCCACCATTAACATTTCTAACAGTTAAACTTAGAGAATATTTAGATATTTTTAATAAGTTTTAAATTTCAGTATAACAATTCATTTTCATTTTGGCATACCAGCTTAAGTAATGTCATTTTTTGCATTTTAGCAGTAGTCAATCATACATGAAATGGAAGATTGCTACCCTTATTTACCCTAAATGATTATTATCTGTTTAAGTAAGATATGCATTCTATTTTGTAATCAACTGATTTTATTCACTATTTCAGAGAAGGTTTCCTTCATTATCCTGCTTGGGATATAATTTTGAGTTTAATGTATCAAGGGAAAATGCTACTTTAAATATTAAAATAAAACATTTAAAATTAAAATATATGTTCTAAATAAAATCTTGCATTAAAAATTATATTTGTTCCTCATATGTATAAAACTTATATATTTCCCCTGCAAGAATGCTATTATTAATCCAGCAGAGGCCTCTTACCCAATGGTTTAGATGCTCAGAGGTATTGAGCTAGACTTCTTTTAGAGTGGAGATTGGCTGGAGGGGAGTGATCAGATGTCAGCAGATGGCAGCTTGTTAGAATAGTAGTAAGGGTGCTGGTGCCGACAAAGCTTGGATGGTTTTGGCTGTGGGGCTGCCATAATAAAGTACCACAAACTGAGTGGCTTGAACAGCAGAAATTGCCTCACAGTTTTAGAGGCCAGAAGTCCAAAATCAAGGTGTTGGCAGGGTTGCTTGCTTCTGAGAGCCATGAGAGAAAATGGGTTTCATCTCTTCCCTCTAGCTTCTGTTGGTTTGCTGGCAATGCTTGGAATTCCTTGGCTTATGGATCTCTGCCTTCATGTTCAAGTGGCGCTCTCCCTGTGTGCGTGTCTCCATATCTCCCTCTTTTCATAAGGACAACAGTCCTATTGGATCAGGGGTCCACCCTACTGCAATAAAAGCCCATCTTAACTAATTACATCTGCAATGACCCTATTTCCAAATAAAGTCACATCCTCAGGTACGAAGGGTTAGAATGTCAATGTACAAATTTTGGTGGGAAACAATTCAACAGATAATACGTCCTACTCTCTAATTCTGTGAATTTGAGCAGTTTACATAACTCTAAGTCTTAGTTTCCTTGTTGGTAAATATAGTAAAACTAATAGCACCCATCTCATTGGAGGACATCAGCATTTAACTAGGCCGTACTCACACAAGGTAACTAAGTACATTTTAGTCATTACTAATGGTAGAGCTGTAGTATATCTTGTTTAGAATTTAATTTTACAAGGTTGCAAATTTCATTTAATCTTAACTTCTGACCTATATGGGAAAATGCATAAAAACTTTAAAGAAGGAAATACTGCTATCCATGTGCATTTTTAAAAATGAGATCAGATAGAGTTTTGAGTTTATCTTGTCAAACAGGTATATAATTTCTACATTTTTAAAATATGTTAAATATTTTGTGATATTTTCTGAAAATACCACACCAACAAGAGCGTAGTTACTTAACAGAAGTAGTTATCTTACTATGTCATGAGAAGCCTCATTAGTTTTTCTTTGATAATTAGCTATAACCGCATCAAAAATTATTAGCTATAATGAAACAAAAGGTCTCTGGAAAGTGAAGCTACATGAATACTTACTGTGAGTAAATTAAATTGAAAAAGGCTTGCTTAAGCAATATACACCTAATTTCACATAAAAATGCTGATTTCTCCCTGAAGAACAACTACAGACTCTATTAAAATAGAAACTTTTCATATGAATATCAATTAATCAAAAAATGCATTTATGATGTCCCTGAATAGAATAAAAAGCATATACAATTTCATATGTTAAATATCAGGTGAATTGATACTGATCTTATACCTCAAAACAGCAATTGCCAAACCCAAGTTAAATAGGCTCATCATATAAAATATGACCTTCTTAAAAAATTCCCTTCTCTTGTTAGTTATAAAAATATATTTTATATTATAATTGGGTACATATAGTCTAAGATATTGGGAAGTTGTTAAGCTTCATAGTATTTTTAAAGGGAGCTTTGGCTAAGAAGCAAGAAATGGCAAGAAAGAAAGGTTGTATGTATAAAGTGATAGTAACTATAGGACACACTTTCAGGTGTGCATGTCAATAGGCTGGAGAAATGCCTTCTTAATAAGCATTCTAAGCACACTATGGCATATGTGTTTCAGCAAAAGTAATCTTTGGAGGATGGATCTTCAGGGAGGTTTTCAGATACATTTCAGACTTAATTTTCATTATACATTTTTCCCCACATGGCGATGAGATATATGTAAACAAATAGTGAGAAGGATTTGTGTGATACAAGTATTTGATGGCTCTTCCCTCTCTAGGTCCCTAAGCCAAGTGCTCCAGTGACAGTGGTCATGAATCTGCAGTGGTCCTCTGCCCCACCACTGGTAACATATTATCTCCTCTGCTATCTATAGCTAGTAGATTCCTCTCTACTTTGACTTACAAGGTTAGCAGAATAACTCTCCAAGATCAGGCCATATTTAACTTAAAATCTGTTTATTTGGAACTATGGTCAGCACTGTAACATTCAGCAAATTTGAGCCTACTCAAAAACAGTCTAGATTTGGTCGTGGTGTGGGTTAAAGACAGAAAGCAAAAAAAAACAAGAGAAGAAAAGTTTGCATTATTTAATTGATCCTGACATCTTATCCAAAGCCAAATTTACCAGGTACTGCACTAGGTTGTTTTCCATTTTGTTATATCCTTGGGATCAGCCCCAAAGAAAACATTTTTTCTATCTACGCTTCACTGACCAATTGACAATCACTAGAATTTAATTGCTGTAATTTATAAATGCTATTCAAACAGATATACACTACATCTTTAATATATCTTGACTCCTCAAGTAATTATAACTACTTGAAAGTAGAAATCTTTTCTTATACATATTTTAAATTTCACACCTCAATTCTTGGAGTATACTAAGTGATTTATAAATATTGTGAATTTAAATGGTTGACCTACATAATCACAGTCAGTTTATGTCCCACTTTGGAGTCCAAATAGTTTTAGACCAGACTTTTATATGAAGTTAATATCATGAAGGTTAACTCAGTTCAATAGCTCTAGTCATTTTATACTAGGAGTGGATTTGAAACAATTCTTCTATTCTAAAATATTTTTCTTTCAAAGAAATCAAGATTAACATAAATGGAAACTGTGACATGCTAGCAGCCCACAATGGGAAACAAAGTGACTGGGTGTCATTCTGCTTAGCCTTTTTACTAAAATAAAACGCTCTTTCTTCTACCACCATGAAAATTATAGTTCTCCTATTAAGCTCTATGCATACACAATGGGGCGGAGGGGAGAAACCTGGTCTGAGATGTTAGAATAAAGTCTTTTCTGTTCATTTTCCATAAACCAGCACTCCCTTGCCTCATTTAAGGGGGACCTGTTGGAAAAAAAAAATGGGCTCAAATGATTTTCAGATGTGAATGGGTTTCTAGGTAGCTAGTCACCTGGTCTAGGGTCCAGTCATACTTCCTTTTTAATCTCTTTCATGTTGCTAAGTCACCATGCATCAATGGTCATGGCCTTCCAGGTCATTCTACAGCATTTTCCTTTATTCAGGTCAATAAAATCAGTCATATTAACTCCTTGCAATGGTGTTGGCACTAAATGAATCCCCTCTTGAAGGAGAAATATTATCTGTGTGCTATGGAAGGGAATGTTAGATTAATGGAATCCGAGCATTGGAAAGGAACTCAAGGGTCATTTACCTTAGTTCACATTTCAGCTGTGGAGCTCCCCTCCACCCCCAGCTCCCCACAATATTTGCCAAGTCCTCATGAGGTATGGGCTAGAAAACTTTTAATGATAACATTTATGTTCCTGTGTAGGGAATAGAAGTATTTTTTCAGCTCTCATGGTCTATGACATTTTCCATGCCATACTCAATGAAATACACCTTGATTTAAACTCAGCCCTGAAATCCTGGAAATAAGTGCTATGGAGCCAAAAAGGTGGGGAGCTTTGCTCTCTGCAAGGCCCTGAGCATGGCAGGTTTCCTAAAGGTGTAGAAGCTCTAAGCTAAGACACTGAGGCAAATTCTGTCTTATCTACTCAGTGTGATGTGAGCAGTTTGGAGAAAAGTACCAGCACTTTGGAATCTTTGTCCTATTCAAACTGCAAAACTCAAAATTCTACCATTAGAGAACCTTTCATTTTGTCAAAATGTAGCTTTTCATTTTTTTCTTTATAAAATGGAATAACTATAAAAAGGTGTATTATGTAAAGTTGCTGAAGTTTACTATTTTTTTTTAAAGAATTTCTACCTTACAGAAATAACTAGCTTCAGCAATGTGTAAACAACCAAAACAAATACTGAAAAGAAAGGGAAAAGACAGATCTGGGGAGAGAAGGCATCTATCTGAAATACAGTGACTGGTGAATGGAAACTTCAGCACCGCAGGGCTAGCCTGGTCTCCAGCATTTATGATGAGCTGCCTGATAGCCTTGAGCCAGTCCTGCTCCCACACTCTGGTTATTATAAACCAAGGGCCCAGATCATCTTGTCAGCAGCTGTTTCTTAATTGCTTAATTGTTTTTTACCATCCTGTGGAACAATGTGACATAATAGCTTCAGACAATGGTAAGTGCATGTGTAATTCCCACTGATTACAGACTTTCAGACATTGCTATGACCTAGACCCAACTTCTGTCTTTGCTGGACTTCAGTCTCTGTACAGTCTGTCAGATGGCAAGTGTTCATTAAGCACCTGCCATGTGCCAGGCACAAAGTGAAGATGGGTCGGATTCCTGAAAGACAGAAAAAGGCTCTGCTCTTAAGAGGCTTAGAGCCTAGAGAAGATGAGGGACATTCAATAAGGCATAGGGAGCCCATCCCAAGGGCCACCTTCCCCCCAACACCACCATCAAGAATGTGGTGGGTTACCTGGGCAAGGGACAGGAGAGCCAAACGAGTACTACAGGTGGAGAGAAAGGTATGGTAGGGCCTGAGGAAGAAAAGGCAAAGATGTTCTTGAGGAAATGGAAAAAATCCGGGAAGACTAGCACAAAGAGAATAAGTGGGAATGTCACAAGGGATGAAGATGGAGACCCAGATTACAGGGTGCCTTGTGCAGCAGGGATTTAAATCTTGGGTAATCATACAGCTATTGAATGGTGTTTAGCTGGCTGGTGACAAGATTAGAGTTACTTTCTTTTTTTTTTTCCTTTATTTTTGTCTTTTTTCGTGTCCAGCAACGGATCGCAACCCTCATTGTTGCGCCCGTACCTGACCGGGACCGGCA
>NW_007727467.1:30061-63713 GCF_000696425.1 Galeopterus variegatus | reverse complement strand
TACAGCTATTGAATGGTGTTTAGCTGGCTGGTGACAAGATTAGAGTTACTTTCTTTTTTTTTTTCCTTTATTTTTGTCTTTTTTCGTGTCCAGCAACGGATCGCAACCCTCAGTGTTGCGCCCGTACCTGACCGGGACCGGCAACGGGATCGCAACCCTCGGTGCTGCACCCGCACCTCGCTCAGCCAGTGAGCGGGAACCGGTCTGTATGTGGGATCCGAACCCTCGGCGGGAGCGCCACCGCACTTCCAAGCGGCGCACTGTAGCAGTGCGCCACCGGGCCGGCCCTGAGTTACTTTCTTTTTTTTAAGGGTCACTTTGAAAGCAAGTTGGAAACTGAATTGAATAGGGCAAGATGGGAGGTGGTGGGAGGGAGGAGAGATTGGATTGGTTGCCAAAAAGGGTATTAGCTGCCTAACTAAGGAAGTGACATTAGAAATAAGATAAAACTAACTCAGATGAACAATTGAAAAACTGATAGTTCATGGTGCAGAGAGGAAGAAATGATGTCAGAATGAAGCCAAGGCACACATATAACAGTGGAAAGATGGAGCAGCTTTGGATCAGGAGTCTGGGAAACTGAAGAATGGCAATAAGGTTCATTCAAGGGAGTGTAGTGTGGACATTTGGCTTTAAGACAGCTGGGGTTTAGAAGAGTGACCTGAGTCCCAAACATATATCTGGCAGAAGGTACGTGAATGACATTTGAAGCCATTGGAAAGGACAGGTCCCTTAGGGAGTGAGTATAGGACAGCAAGAGAAGAGTCCATCAAACCAAGACTTGGGAACGTCAACATTTGATGCTGATTTGACATAGGAAGAAAACAGCAGACAGGTATGGGGGAGGAGGGGACAAGAAATCACAATCACTTGATGTTGAGGTTATTTAGAAGCAGACGTGTCCATAAGTGGTGGGTCTCCCTTTGTTTAGAAGGTTGTGGAGAGAATAAGTTGGAGACTAAAACACATCCATTGGATTTAGTGACAGGGAAGTTATTGGTGAATTTAGCAAACCTATATGTAATTAGCAGCTATAAGAAATTTTCAAATCCTAAAGAAATATCGCAGATTGTTTTGTCTGCCTACTCTTTTGATGGATGTAGAAACAGGTTCAGGTCATTCAGGTAAATATTCCAAGGTCAACAGCCATTTAACAACAGCTTGGGCCTGGGTCCTTTCCCATAGCTCTTTTTATTAGACAGTGGTCACTAATGCTTTTATCTTGGATGGCAATTAAAATTTTTAATGAAAATGAGCCTACCCATTGCCCAAAATAATAGGGTTCAATTCTTTAGAACAATAAAATTTCCCTCTCCAAATATTGATGGGACTTGGTAAACTGAGATGATTCAATGCAAGAATTCCAGATGTGCTCTGCATCAAAAGTTCCACCGAAGAGGAACGAGGGGTCTAAGTCCAAGCATGGTAGTGTAAAGCACACAGAAGACATCTTTCGTTTGGATATTTAAGAAAAAGCCACCAAATGTCTTAGTTAAAATTACAAACAAACATACTGTAAACCGTCATGTCAAAATGAAACAAACCAAAAATCTCCAAATACTATCTTACAGTGGCATATCAGAAAGTATTTGAAAATAGTTACATGCCATTACTTTTTGACTTTGGTAAGATGAAAACAACAACATGATTTTTTTTTCCCATGTGTTAACAATGTACTCTCTCAGGCTAAGACCTTATATTCCAAGTTGAAGCCTAGAGCAAAATTTTTATAGCTGAATTATAAATCTCTGAAAATAGAGATTTTCTAATGGAAATTCTGGAAAACCATATCTAATAGATCTATACTACCTGGAGCCCCTCTAAGGCAAAATTTTTATAGCTGAATTATAAATCTCTGAAAATAGAGATTTCTAATGGAAATTCTGGAAAACCATATCTAATAGATCTATACTACCTGGAGCCCCTCTAATGAAAGGGGCTCTGACACTTTCTTCCAGATAGCTTTACTAATAAGATTAAATGATAAAAGGATGTTCAGATGAAATATTTAAGATATAACCCTTTTTTGATACCAGTACCATACATACTACAGTAGGCCCTATACACTGAAAAACAAAAAGAAAAGAATCTGTTACAGCTGGATAAAAAAATGTAAGATAAATGGAAATGATGGGTTATTAAGGTATGGACTATAATACCATCGTCAATCTATAAAAGTTTTACAACCTAGTCTTATTTGCACAGAGATTACCTCCCCAAAGCTCAGTGCCAAAGACACATGTTAATAAGCTCACAACTTTTAATTAAGCAATATGTAAAAGTAGATTCCCATTAAGCTGTGATTTGTGGGCTAGTTCATTACAGTGGGCCCCAACCACCAGACACATATTCAATACAAATCAAGCAGTCTGCATATTAGCCAGCTTAATGGGAACCTACTAGTGATGTTTTATTGCCAGTTCAGAAGAGCAGTTCATACAAAGTACTTTTCCCCAAAAGACCAGGACAGAGATCAAAACCTAATGACCCCATGGTGCTTGTTTAATGAAATGACTCATCTGCATTGTTTATTTGCATAACACAATAATTACTCATACAGTTAATTATCATACATCTGATTATCTGACCTGAGGGGTTACAGTTTTTATTGTCATAAACCCGTGGAGGGCAGCCCTGGTAGTTGGTGTGGGTAGTTGGGGGCAAGATTAAATTCCCTTTCATTTCGGTTTAGTTGGAAAAGGAAGTGTAATGAAATTAACGGTCTAGGGAGAATTGGTTAAGTGAAAGGAAATGAGGCTGAATCTTTCCTCCACAAGGTCAATTCTCCAGGAATTAAAGTGTTAATACTAAAAAACAGAACCATAGAACAGTGATGGAAGAACATGATCCCATGACTGAGAGTATTTTCAGTGTAGAGAAGAGGACAAGACAGAAGAAAAATGGAATATAATTGACTATATAGACAATAAAAAGTCTACATAAAATACAATCACCATACCTTCAACAAATTAGAAGATATATGTCCTGAGTAAAAAATATTTGAGCTAACCATTAACTTAAATTACTAAGTATTTATTCAATAATCATTTTGTCCCAGGCATTTTACTTTAATATATGTATTCTTTCTATTTTCCCAGACAAAAATTCTTTCTAACATCAAATTCTTATACTTTGTGCCTATTTTTAGGCTTTCTGTCCAACTGATTTGTCTACTTACATCTGTGCCTGTAAAATATTTTGATAATCAGTGCAGTTTTTAAATACACTTTAAATTTTATTAGTTCAGATCTCCTTTACTCTCGTTTCTCCTCCATTTATGAATTATTTATTTACTGCATGGTTATTGTGACAATATTAGAAAATGTAGATACACAGAAAAGAAAATCACCTGAAACACCAACAATATATGCTTCCATTATTTTAATTCAAATATATACATATGTCTGCATGTGTAGAGATATAGATTTTTATGAAAATATATTTAGATATTGAATAATAATCTATCAACTTTTTTATAATACATTACAGATATATTTGCAAGTGAGTTATTACACTGTGGCAAAAACAATATACTAGTAAAAGCTCAGCAAACTATGTAAATCCAGCTCTCCACGTAAAGTCAGTGAAGTTTTATCAGAACACAGCTTCACCCGTTCTTTTACATTTTGTCTGTGGCTGATTCTCTGCTATAACCAGAGAGTTGAGAAGTTGTGATAGAGACTATAGAGTCTGCAAAACCTAAAATATTTATCATCTGGTCCTTTACGGAAACAAATTCAGACCCCTACACTAAATCATTGCTTCTTCGGAAGACTACAACATCCCTGCCATGCAGCATGTTTGGGACCATGAGACTGAACTGTGGCCTGTGAGACATGAATAGAATTGACACAGCCACTTCCAGATCTAGACCTAAGAATGCCTTTACCACCCTCTTGCTCGCCCTTCTTTGATTTCAGTCATCTCAGATGGGATCGGTAGGAAAGAGAGGGCTTTGAGTGAATGACAGATGTCCTTTTTGTGCTGCTGTTCAGATTTCAGGATTCATCTGCATCTTTTAAGTCTGTAGGAAACTCCATTACAAAAATATGCTCTAAGTTTCTTCACCGATCCTTTATCGTTGGTTGAATACATTATTTTTACTGTTTTATTTATAAGTAAGTCAATGTGAAAAGTGTTATATGTTTTTATTATCGTCCTTATTCAGTTCTTTCTTAGAATAATGAAATTGTTAAGTTAAAGGTCTTAAACGTCAAGTTATCAGATAGTAATTTGTTGTGGATTTTTAACATTTTTTATAACAAATGACTGGCCAATTCTCCCAACATTACTTATCAAATCACCTTCTCTTACCAAAAAATTTGAATGGAAAAATTCTATCAATAAGATAATAATGTTATTTCTCTTTTCCTTTACTATTTTTATGCACTGTGCTAATGCACTTTTAATGGCAAATCATTGTTCAGTGATTAAACAAACCTTAGTTGGAAACAGGCTATTTTTCTCAATTTAATTCTATATAAAACTTGCTAGTCTTTCCTTGTAATTCTTGTGTGTGTGTATACATTATCATAGCTGGGGATACCAGCAGATTATACAGATATGTACAGCTTGTATAGATTTAAAATGGCTAGTAATTTACATTTTTAAACATAGGATAATTCAAATAGCATATAATTTATCAGTTTCTTAATGGTTTTACTTAAATGAACCACAAATATCATCTAGCTTATCTGATTTTTTAAAGGGGATTTTCTAATATCCCTTAACAATATTTTTTATATTTAGAAATGTAAAATAAATTTGGTGCTTTTTTGGAAACTTATTTGCTTTATTGACTATTCATCATTACAGAGTTACGTATGTTACACTCTTAGATTAAACCTCTTCTTTATTTTAACAATATTTTTTATATTTAGAAATGTAAAATAAATTTGGTGCTTTTTTGGAAATTTATTTGCTCCATTGACTATTCATCATTACAGAGTTACGTATGTTACACTCTTAGATTAAACCTCTTCTTTATCTATCAGTTTTATCATACTTCTGATTCCTAATGGTGCGTGTTTGCAATTTTTTTCTCTTCTTTGTCAATGTTACCAGAAGAGGAAAGCAATACTGAGCTCTATCACTTTAAAAAAAATCATTCATATTAACTTATATTCTATTTTCTGAATGACTTTCAGTTTAAGCTTTATTATTTTTTTCTATTTTCTCCAGCTTCTTGACTTTTATATTTTTAAATAATAAAACTATCTCTATCCAAATAGAGCTTTAGCCACATCTCATAAATTTTCATAAACAGGGTTCTAATTGCTTCATTATCATTAATTTCTTAATTGCTTATGATTGCAATTTTTTTTTTCCTCTTTGGTCCACAAGTAATTTTAAGTTTCTCACACGTGTTCTTTTAATATAAACTTTTATAATTTCTTTATTTTTTTCATGCAGTATTCTCTGAATATGTATTGTATAACTTCCGTTGTGTGTGATTTAGTGATTTATTTTTTTTGGTGGGGAACCCTAATGTATTATATATTCTCATAAATGCACCCGTAGTACCAGAAAATAAGATTTTTTTTGACCTTATACATCAACATCCTTCTACACAAATTATCCTGATTCATTTTATTATTCATGTTATCTGTATTAATGGATATCTAGAACTTTGTCACAATTACTTTAGATGCTTTTTAAAAATACGGCTTTTCAGGAACCACTTATGACCTCCTAACTCAAACTGTCTAAAGATTTGTTTCAAGATTATTTATTAAGAGCTTGCTTTATAACTCAATGAATTTGGTTGGGTTTGTTGTAGTTGTTGTTTTGCTTCTCCTTTGCCTGTACATATTTTTCCTAACAGCTGATATAAGAATTTCCCCTAGGGAGAGTTTTTGGTGAGGACATGCTTTTAAAAGCCTGTTCATATGGTAGATCTATCTACCATATGACCCAACTATCCCACTGCTGGGAATATATCCAAAGGAATGGAAATCATCAAGTCGAAGGTATACCTGTACCCCAATGTTCATTGCAGCACTATACCTTTTTGAAGTTGTTACAACAAGCAAACGGAAAGGACATTCTTGGGGGGGAGGGGAGAGAGGGAGGAGGGAGGGAGGTGTCGGTGATGGGCCATAATAATCATACACATTGTATATTGACAAAATAAAAATTTAATGAAAAAAAAAAAAAAGCCTGTTCAGTGCTTGATCCTCCAGCAGCTGTATGTATGTGAAAGGCTAAAATCGTGATAAGTAAAAAGAGTTAAACTGACCTGCAGAATAAATGATACACAATTTAGGGACTATGAGACTATGGGCAAAAAGTCCATCAGATTTACAGGGGTCTCTGTGAGGGACAGGGGTGGATGAGATGCAATTTTTAAATAGAAGGGTCGGTGCTGGCTTCCAATGAGAAGGGGCCATGTGTACAAATACACAAAGGGGGTGAAAGAGATAACCAAGTGGACCTCCAGGGTAATGTCGCTGTAACAGGAAGCCTGCAGTGGCCTTTCAGGCAGAAGGGGCAGGTGTGCTTGGGAAAAAGGAAAAGGCCAGGATGATAGAGCACAGTGAATAAAAGCAAAAGCATCCGTGAATGTGATAAGGTAACGGCTGGGCAGACGAAGCGTACCTCGAGGTCATTGAGAGAAATTTGCCTTTTATGGTAAGCTCATGGAGAGTTTGAGCGACAGAGTCCTATGATCCAACTTATTCTAAGAGGATCACATTAGCTAATGCGTTGAGAATAGATTGATGTGGGTGAGAACAAAGGCGGGGAAACAAGTAGGGAGACTTGCAGATGTCCAAGAAAGCAATGATAATGGCTCAGGTTGGGGCTGCGGCAGAAACCTGGGTGAGATGTCATCAGATTTAGGATCTATTTTTGAAGCATATCCAACAGCGTTTCTGAATGGTTGATGAGAGAAACAGACAAGAGCTGGTGGCGTCAGAACAGGTGTTGATGGCTGGATCAGCCCTCTTGACTGCACTCCCACCTTTACGTGACCATTTGATCCTGTGAGTAGAAGGGGCATGCTTCACTTCTGCCTGGAAGATGTGAGAGCCAGTCACACTGCCCCACATTCCTTTTCTTCCTCTGCTATGACAACTGTCAGTGCTCTAGAGAGTGGTCACTTTATCAACCTGGACACAGAGTGAGAATGAGGACAGTCCTGTGCAGAGTCCCAGGAAACTTCTAATGGCTGTTTAGCAGGCACAAGAGGTAACCTTTTTAAGTAAGCAATGTTTGCCAACAGTGACGTGGGAGGTGTATAAATATCCAATGAGCTTGTATTCTAGGATCTGAAAAGACGGAAATAATAGAATACTAATAGCATATATTGAGTACTTTGGGCTGCATTGGACAATGGTTTACAAAACCAGATGAGCTTAAAAGGAGTTTGCTGGGCCGGCCCGGTGGCACACTGCTATAGTGCGCCGCTTGGGAGCACGGCGGCGCTTCCGCCGAGGGTTCGGATCCCACATGCGGACCAGTTCCCACTCGCTGGCTGAGCGAGGCGCGGGAGCAACGCCGAGGGTTGCGATCCCGTTGCCGGTCCTAGTCCGGTACGGGGGCGACACTGAGGGTTGCAATCCGTTGCCGGACACGTAAAAAGACAAAAAAAAAGGAGTTTGCTGATTAGCAAGCAGAAATGAAAGGAGATGGAGAGAAGGGAAATTTTTAAGATTGGTAAAGTTGGAAGAGGTAACTGCTTTTCACCACCTACCAGTAGTATGGATAAACTTGAGAATGACTTTGAGTAAAGAAAGCCTTCCAGTAAGGACTAAAGCAATGGTAAGCCCCTCACTCCTGTTGTTAATACCTCTGAGTGGATCATGGGAGTATTCAGTTAATTTAACAGAAAAGGGCTCAGGAAAAAGAAGTAGCTTTCCCACCGATGCTCAGCAAACTCAGGCACCTGCAATTAAGTCATGTCTAAAAAGAATGGTAGGTATAGCTATTGGCACATGCAACTGGCTGGATCTGGATAAATAAAAAGTTACCTAAGTTTTTGAGATAGATCCACTGCCCAAAAGAGCTACTAACCTAAACTAAAAGAAACTATGATTGTTTGAGACTTAAAATGACCCAGAGGCCCCAGGATTAGGAAGTAGGTTGATGAAGCTGCTTAGAGTTCCTGGAGGACATACTCTCTAAAGCTCACTTCAGATGTGACTGAAGATGACATTAAGGAAGGCGCTCCCAGAGGGTGGAGCTAAGAATCATGGAGAACAATCAACTGGGAGAACTTAACCCCATGAAGCAGAATTGAGGCCTAAGCAATAATTATTCCCTGTAACCAAAGGCCTTCCTCACTAACTGTGGAATTTCGTAATGGCCCTGGGCCAGTGACTGCCATGTCTCTTCTCAAATGGCAGGGTCTACTGTGGTTCTGTCTCTGTTCTACCATCATACGTGGGGGACATAGGATAGTAAATAACTTCTCTTTTGTGTTTATAGATTTCTGGGTCAAGTAGAGCTGTGTTCACACCTAATATTCAGACTCCCTGGTGTGATCTTTCCCTATTATAGGGACCACTGTGCATCATCCAGAGGTCTCAGACTGCAGGTGGCATGTTTTAAAGAGGGGATTGGCATATTTTTTGCATACAGAAAAGTGAGTGAGCCAAATATTTACTGACCAAAATGGCCAATTGTTGTAGTCATTTGAGATGTTCAGAACTCCTCTGGTTTTCTCTTTGGGGTACAGGATTGTATTTGTTCACCTAGTCAAAGTTAGGAGTAATCAGGTGACCTGCTTTGGCAGGTATACTATACAGGCAGAGCTTTAAGAGCCAATTTATCTTTCCTCCTGTTCTTTTTCCCTTCTGCTATAATAACTGAGCACTTCTTCATATAATGATCTCTTTATTCTGGGTCCAGAGGAGGCTGACAGTGATGCAAAGCAGAACCCCCCACCCTCTCCACACCTGATCCCTATGGATAGGTGGCATGGCATGAAACCTTTGCTGTTAAGCCAGTGAGATTTGGGTAGCATTTGTTATTGCACTGTGAGCTCACCCTCTCCACACCTGATCCCTACGGATAGGTGGCATGACATGAAACCTTTGCTGTTAAGCCAGTGAGATTTGGGTAGCATTTGTTATTGCACTGTGAGCTAGACTATCTTAACTGGTATAGGAGTTCAGGGTAACTCCAAAACTTTTGCCTTGAGCAATTGAAAGACTGATTTTGCCATCAAGTGAGATGCATGAGAATGTGAAGCAGTTTTTGAGGGAAAAATCATGGGTTCTGGTTGGAAGATACTGACTTTGAAATGTTTAGTCAAGTGAAGATATCCAGTAAACATTTGGAGATATGTATCTGATGTTTTCAAGAGAGATTTGGGCTGGAGATGAAAATTTGAATCTCACTTGTCTTAGTTTGTTTGTGCTGCTATAACAATACCACAGACTGGGTAATTTTTAAAGAACAGAAATTTATTTCTCTCAGTTCTGGAGGCTGGGAAGTCTAAGATCAAGGGTCATCAGCATCTGATGAGGGCCTCTTGCTGCATCAATATGTGGCAGAAGGGAAAAGTGAATGAACGATGTGTCTTCCCAGGGCAGAAGAGTAGAAGAGAAAGCTAGCTGAGCATGCATGAAGCCTCTTCTATAAGGGCCTGCCTCGCATTCATGAGGGAGCAGCCCTTATGGCCTGGTCACCTTTTAAAGACCTCACCTCCTAATACTGCCACATTGTCAACACCTGAATTTTGGAGGGGGACACACTCAAACTACAGTATTATTTCATCTACTCAATGATATCACTGATGAATGAAGAGAGAAAAAAGAGAATGAAGGAGGAACACTTCAACAGAGGAGAAAAGAGAAGAACACAGCAAAGGGAACTGAAAACTGCAGGGAGAAAAACAGAGAGTAGTGTCCTGGTAGACAAGTAAAGAAAACGTATCATGAAAAAGAGAATGCGAAATTATGTCAAACACTTCTACTCAATCAAGTAAGGTGAGGATTGAGAATTGACCGCTGGATCCAGCACCATGGGGTAGGTAGGATTTTTGCTGACCTTGGTCAGAGTGGTCTCTTTGGGGTACAGGTGTAAAATCTTGACTACAGTGGGTGGCAGCAAGCATGGGAGGAGAGGAATTAGAAGCAGCAAAAATAAAAAGCTCTTCCAAGGAGTCTTTTTATAAGGGGGATCAGAGAAATGAAGTTGTAGATGATGGAGAAGTGGAGTCAAGAGAAGTAATTTTTTTCCCAAGATGGAGAAATAATAGCAAATTTATATTGTCAAATGGAGAGTAAAATAATGAAAATGATAACGTGGAAAAGAGAGGAAAGAACCAACAGAGTCAAGGATATGATCTAGTACATTGTGGAAGGATCAGCTTTAGAAAAGTTCATGGTGCCTCCCCCTCTAGTAAAGGCACGTAGCTGAAAGGCAGCACATGGGGGAGCAGGAGCTGGTCAGTGGGTACATAGGTCAGCAGGAATTGGTGAAGGTTTCCCTCTAATTGCTTCAATTTTCTCAGTGAAGTAGAAAGCCAGTTTATCATTTGAGAGTGAGGCTAGGTGTATTAGTCCATTTCTGTTGCTTATAACAGAATACCTGAAACTAGGTAATTATAAAGGAATGAAATTTATTTCTTAAAGATTTAGAGGCTGGGAAGTCCAAAGTCCAGGAAACATGTCTAGTGAGGGCTTTCTTCTCCGTAAAGAGTCCCGTGGAGATTCAGGGTGTCATATAGCAGGAGAAATGGGCTGAGCAAGAGAGGGCTAACATTCTCACTTGCTCACTTTAGAAAGCAGAAACCCGGCCATTACCCCATGAATGAATCAATCCATTTGCTAGGGCACCATCCGCACAATCTAATCACCTCTTAAAAGATCCACCTTTCAAATACTATAATGGCACTTCCCACTGTTACAATGGAGGTCAAGCTTCAATGAGTTTTGGGAAGACATTCAATTCACAGCACTAAGGAAAGATGTGTTGCAAGTTTTGAAGGAGACGATAAAAAGTGATATCATCATGTAGGACAGTGGAAGGCTGAATGACATAGGAAAATGTAATATGATTACCAGGAGGGGTTAAAGGCCTATTGAGGTCTCTTGTCATTCATTTAAAGTAAGAGTAGCCAGTGCCAGTATCTCTTTTTCTCCAGCTGCATTTAATTGCATAGGTGTAGGCACAAAACAGGTGGATTCAACTAGGGCTGTGGTTTCACCAAGTAATAAGAGGAAATGAGAGATGAGAGAGAGGCAAGCAGAAGGTGTAAGCAAGGGAGTGTTGATGGTTGTTGACTGTGGAAACTGAGCTGGGTAAGGAGGAAGAGCACGAGAAGGAACGAACTAAGGAAAATGTGATCCATGGAGAGTCCATGATGGGAGCTGGAGATGGACTGCACAGTCAGGTTCTAGAGAGAGTGAGTTAGAAAGACAGGAGGTGGGAGACAGCAAAGAGGAATGCACGGAATCAACACGATTTGATTTTCTGCAGCATCAACTCTGCCCTTTCAAGCCCCAAAGATGCCTTTTAACTTTGCAGTTGCATTTTTAGGTAATCTTTCCTTACTCCATTCATCTTCCTTTATATTCATCCTGTTGTGTTTTCATCTCATCTTCTCTGCTATTTAAAGCTTTCTGTCCCTATTTCATACAACCTTCATCTTCTAAAATATTCTTAGAATGCAACTTTTGGTGGAAAATGCCACCTCCTTGGTAGATAATATTATAAATATAATATAAATTTTAGTTTTATAGATGATATCACATATACTTTTCTTATTTCTTCAGTGGTTTTAGATCTTAAAATTACATTTATTTCAGCACTGATTACAGGAAACTCATGAGCTCATAGTAGAAAACATGGAAAATATAGACAATTAGAAAGAAAATAAAACTGAAATGTATAGTCACACCACCAACAATAGCCACAATCAACATATCTATATTTGTTCTTCCAAATTCTTTCTATACAATATGTATTTTTAATCATTGGTATCAGACACAAATCCCAGATGCAGAGAAAAATGGTGGCAGGGGTCGAAGCAGAGGCCGAGGTGGCCATGATAAAGATCAAAACGGAGGACAAGAGGGGCATGCCCGGCCTGCAGAGTGGCAACAGGTCTTTGGCCCGAAGAGTGAAAGAGAACGACCCACTCAGAATGAGAAAAAAGAGGAAACCTTAAAAAGAGGAGGCAATCACTTTGAGCCATATGCCAATCCTACTATAAGACATGGAGCCTTCATTACAAACATACCTTTTGATGTGAAATGGCAGTCACACAAAGACCTGGTTAAAGAAAAAGTTGGTGAGGAGACATGTGTGGAGCTCTTGATGGACGCTGAAGGACAGTCAAGGGGATGTGCTGTTGTTGAATTCAAGATGGAAGAGAGCATGAAAAAAGCTCTAGAAGTTCTAAGCAAGCATAGCCTGAGTGGAAGACCACTGGAAGTCAAGAAGTCCCTGACAGTGAACGTGCCAGGAAAGTGATGCAGAAGGTGATGGCTGTGGCTGGTGGGATGGGGATGGGACCAGGTGGCCCAGGAATGATTAATATCCCACCAGTGACCTAAATAATCCTAACATCCCAAATGAGATTTTCCCTGTATTGCAGGCTGGAAGACTTGGAAGTACAAGATTTGTAGCAAATCTGGATTAGAAAGTTAGCCGTAAGAAACTGAGGGAAGTATTTAGTATGGCTGGTGTGGTGGTACGAGCAGACATTCTTGAGGATAAAGATGGAAAAAGTCATAGAATAGGCACAGTTACTTTTGAACAGTCCACAGAGGCTGTGCAAGCTGTATCTATGTTTAATGGCCAACTGCTATTTGATAGAAAATGCATGTCAAAATGGATTAGAGGGCATTGCCAAAGGGTCATTTTTTTCCCTCCAGAGCGTCCACAACAACTTCCCCCGTGGACTTGGTGGTATTGGCGTGCGGTTAGGACCAGGAAGGCAGCCTATTGATGCCAATCATCTGAATAAAGGCATTGAAATGGGAAACATAGGGCCTGCAGGAATGGGAATGGAAGACACAGGATTTGTAATAAATAAAATGGGAGGCATGGAGAGACCCTTTGGAGGTGGTGTGGAAAAGATGGGTCGATGTGGATCTGGAATGAATATAGGCTGAATAAACAGTGGAGGTGGAGGCAGCATATCCGGGATTGAGAGGATGGGTCCCAGCATTGACTACATTGGAGGTGCTGGCATGGAGCACATGGGCACAGGCCTGGGCCATGGCATAGATCGTGTGGGCTCCAGCATCAAGTGCGTGGGCCTGCTGGGCCTTGACCACGTGACTTCCAGCACTGAGTGCATGGGCCAGACCATGGGGTGCACTGGCTAGTTACTTTTGAACAGTCCACAGAGGCTGTGCAAGCTGTATCTATGTTTAATGGCCAACTGCTATCTGATAGAAAATGCATGTCAAAATGGATTAGAGGGCATTGCCAAAGGGTCATTTTTTTCCCTCCAGAGCGTCCACAACAACTTCCCCCGTGGACTTGGTGGTATTGGCGTGCGGTTAGGACCAGGAAGGCAGCCTATTGATGCCAATCATCTGAATAAAGGCATTGAAATGGGAAACATAGGGCCTGCAGGAATGGGAATGGAAGACACAGGATTTGTAATAAATAAAATGGGAGGCATGGAGAGACCCTTTGGAGGTGGTGTGGAAAAGATGGGTCGATGTGGATCTGGAATGAATATAGGCTGAATAAGCAGTGGAGGTGGAGGCAGCATATCCGGGATTGAGAGGATGGGTCCCAGCATTGACTACATTGGAGGTGCTGGCATGGAGCACATGGGCACAGGCCTGGGCCATGNCCCAGCATTGACTACATTGGAGGTGCTGGCATGGAGCACATGGGCACAGGCCTGGGCCATGGCATAGATCGTGTGGGCTCCAGCATCAAGTGCGTGGGCCTGCTGGGCCTTGACCACGTGACTTCCAGCACTGAGTGCATGGGCCAGACCATGGGGTGCACTGGCTTTGGCATGGAGTGCATAGGTGCCCGCATGTGCTTCGTCCTCAAGCACATGGCCAGGCCCATCAACCATGTGGGCCAGACCATTGAGTGCATGGACTCTGGTGTCCAGCACATGGGCCTCAGCATGGAGCGCATGGTGGCCACAGGCATGGGAGCTGGCCTGGAGCACATGGGTGCCAGCAGTCTCCAGTACACGGGCCGGGAGCAAATGGGCACCAACAGCCTGGAGCACATGGGCCCTGCCACGGGCCTGGCCATGGATGGCAGTGGCAGTGCCAGCTTTGGCCATGCCATTGAGATGGAGCGTGGCAACTTTGGAGGAAGCTTCACAGATTCCTTTGGTAGAGCTGAAGGCCGTGTGCCTGGGGGTGGCCAGGAAGGCCTGCCAGATATTTGTGAGAAATCTCCCATTCAATTTTACATGGAAGATGCTAAAGGACAGATTCAGCGAATGTGGCCACGTGCTGTACACCAACATCAAGATAGAAAACGGGCAGTCCAAGGGGTGCAGTGCGGTTACGTCTGAGTTGCTAATGGTGGCTGAGAGAGCCTGCCGGATGATGAACGCCATGAAGCTGAGTGGCTGAGAGTTTAATGTTAATCGATAGAAATGCTTAAGCAGTTACCTTTATAAAACAGGATCGATACCAGACTTCTGAATTTGTATATTTTCTTGTTAACCATTTTAATTCATTGGCTGGATGGATAAAGATGTTTAAAAATTTCAGTTGCTTTTTGGAGTAATTTGAGTTGCTTTTTTAATGACTGGGGTTCCATTTGACTGTTTGCATTGAGATTGCAATGAGCATAATGTTTTTTTGTAGTTGTGGCATCTTGTTGACATCAAATATGACTTGATAAGAAATATCAGTTCCTGAAAACAACAAAAAATCATTGGGATTACAGTATATGTATCCCACCCTTTTCACCTACATTATATTTTTAATGTTCCTCATGTCATCACNATCGATAGAAATGCTTAAGCAGTTACCTTTATAAAACAGGATCGATACCAGACTTCTGAATTTGTATATTTTCTTGTTAACCATTTTAATTCATTGGCTGGATGGATAAAGATGTTTAAAAATTTCAGTTGCTTTTTGGAGTAATTTGAGTTGCTTTTTTAATGACTGGGGTTCCATTTGACTGTTTGCATTGAGATTGCAATGAGCATAATGTTTTTTTGTAGTTGTGGCATCTTGTTGACATCAAATATGACTTGATAACAAATATCAGTTCCTGAAAACAACAACAAAAAATCATTGGGATCACAGTATATGTATCCCACCCTTTTCACCTACATTATATTTTTAATGTTCCTCATGTCATCACTTATTATTTGAAAATGTAACTTTAATAGATATATAATATTACATCATATCTGTTCCATATATATTGTCATATGACCATATTAACTTATTATAAAAAATGTTAAACATACTCAAAAGTAAAAAAAAAAAATCTAATGAACTCTCATGTATCCATTACCTAGGTCCAATATTCCTCTTCATGTTGTGTTTCTTTCTCTTCACTCATTCTGCCTGTGTTTCCAGCAAATCTTTCTTAACGGTATGTAGTTTAATCTAGGATGCCCTGATTCATCTAAGAGCTACACTAATTAAAGAAGCCTGATACTAGCATGGGAATATACAGTAAATCAGTGGAACAGCAACACATTCCAGGAAAAATAAAAAACCTAAATGTGCTTATTATATATAATAAAAGCAACTTTTCAAAATATCAGAGAAATGGTCAACTATTTAATACACCATATTAAGGCAATAAAGAAAAATTTACAAATTAAACTACATAAAAGTTTAGAACTTTTTTATGCCAAAATATATACAATTGACATTCTTGGCATAATTTGGTGATATACTATATATAAAGTTTTTACTGCACTTAATATATAAAGAGCTATTATAAATCAATAAAAAAGTGAGTTCCAATATTAAAGCTACAAATTTTCATTAATCATGTAAAATAAACAGCATTTCCAATTAAGTATTTTTCACCTTTTCAATGAGAAAATATTTTTACTATTAATCTCAATTACTAGCAATATTCTGGAAAAAGGGCTTATCTCAATCACCTTTTCTAATTGAAATAAAAATTGGTATAATATTTAAGTAAAATTGGTACATATTAAAATTTTAAATGTGCTCTCCACTGACTTAATAATCTTACTTCTAGAAATATATTCTTTACGTCCTTTCATTCTTTTTTTCCCGTCCTTCCATCACTTCTTTCCTCCTGACCCCTTTCTTCTTTTTTCTTTCCTTTCCTTTCTTTCCTCTTTTCACTCATTAACTTCTCTGGCCAATCACACTAGGCAACACATTCCCTTCACCATCTCTGTTAATCCTCACAACAGCTCCATGAAGCAGACACTGATAAAATGCCATTTGAGAGGTTGGTTGAAACTACTCAGGTGCCTTCACACCTGAGGGAACTGTTAAGAAAATCATGCTACCTCCTCACACTGAGTATAAAATTAGTTGAAGAACAAACTCAGGGCAACAAAGACCATCCAAGGAGAAGGTGAACTGAAAGTATAAAGTCACTTTCAAAAGAAAAAGAATCTTTGGTGCCTTAGCTCATAGTAATCTGGCCCTTGGAGCACAGCTGATGCCCTTTTAAGCTCCCCTTCTGGCCAGGTAGCTCTCACATCCCTTATGGTCAGCTAGGGACCCAGAAGTCCCAATGTGAGACAACTTTTTTTCTGGAGTAGGGTGGACAGAGTGCATGAGATATTTAGATATTGCCAATGTTCTCACCAATCCTGTAATCCTGAAATGACATATACATACTTAATTACATCGGTGGACAAGCAAATACTGCTCGACATCTCTCAGTGAGGTTGAATAGCCTGTCCAAGTCACATGGCTAGTGAGCCATACTGCAGGATGTCATCCTGGCTCCAACTCCAGAGCCCCAGCTCTTAACCACTGTGCTGTGCTATCTCATTCAATTCTCCATTCATTCATCCATTCACCCACTTATCAAGTAATTACTGAGTTCCTATTTTGACCCAGATATTGAGGAGTTTGAACTTAAGGAATTTATACAATTTGAGGAAAGAATTCCTGTTCCTCCCAGGGTCTCAAGAGATTAAGGAAGTCAATAAGAGAAGGGACTCTAAATTCCAAACTATCCTGGTAGCTGCAAATGTCCAAAATATCAAACAGATCCCTGTGTTCATGTCACAAAACCAATGTTTCACTGTATTATATATATATATATATATAATATGTATAATATGTAATATATAGCCATATTTAAAGCACTGAAGACATTGGTAGAGTATGTAAAAAGAATATTTTTTTTCTTTTTCTTTTGTGGGGCAATGGAAATTTCCTGGATGCCTGGAAGGAGGACCCAGGGCTACCTTCCTCACCCCTGACTATATCTGCTCTCCCCACCTCCCCAATTCCTCACCCATTACAAACAGGAAAATCTGTGTAAAATGCACTGTATTCAAAAGGCAAGAATATGGATTTTTAAAAAGACCAGGCTTACTTTATTTCACTCAATCACCAACTACTTAGTTGGAACCTGCCATTTGCCAAGGCTCTTTGCTGCTATATTAACATAGCAGGTTCTCACATGGATATTAAACCCAACAGCTGCTGTTTTCAAACTATTGGGAGGATCTCCTAGTCTTACGGGTTCTCATTTGGAATGGTGGCTCTTCCCATCTCTGGAGGTGTTTAAGATTAAGCTATACGGCCAACTGTAATGAAGGGATTTGTGCCTCACATACAGGCTGGCTGGACCAGATGCACTGTTCATATGTATGTATATGTCCACATAAATAGTGTGCCTGTGTGTTCGTGAATTCTTCATAACTGAAATATAAAGAAAAGACCATTTGGAAACATCTGAATAAGCACTTGTGGAGTGGAAATGCCATGATGCCATCAAGGCCTTTTCTTCTGCTTTTCCAAGCATTATCAGTTGCTTTATTTAACAAAACTGAGGACCAAAGAAGCCTGGAAATACACCTTCCAACACAATACTCTCATGCTGTGATTATTGAAGTAATAAGTAATTTGCTTTTAATGCTAGCACATACCACTTAGCACCATATTTAACTGAGGGATGAAGATCACTCATTTGTCATCCACTTGCTGAACTGACACTTATTGTAATCCATCTGTTGTCACTGAATATAATACAAGCAACATTTAATAGAGTTCACTTTTAAATTTACAGCAAGCATTTAAATTTTTAATTCCATCTTATGTATATTTTCATTCCTTAATAGAACTGAATACCAAATGGATAATATAAACAATAAGAGCATGGTAGGTACTAGCAAAAATGGTCTATTAGAAAATTATTTTTTGTTTACAGTTTTCAACTATAAGCATATTTTGTAGGGTGCATTATCTCTTGATGAGAAAAAGTATCAGCTGAATGACAAGTCAATCAGTAACTTACTGCAATACTAGGGACGACGTTATCAATGGAGTCACTGAGAATATATGCTTGCATTTATGGATATTGTTTTACTAATAGATCCTTTAAAAATAATGTTAGCATTATAAATGATCCTGAATAAACTGAAAAAGACCGATGACTGAATTAACAGATATACAGTCTCCCAGAAACCTGTCTTGAATTTTGAAATAATACTTTGCACTGTGAATAAATAGGTGTACTCTCCTAAGAGGACGTCGCACTGATGCCTCTCACAGTTGAACTCAGCACCTGCAGAGCATCTGTTTACAAAGACTACCACCATCTCTCCTTATCCATGATATCATTTTTTTTTTGCTTCACAAAGGGCCACAGGAAATGAGATAAATTGATTATAAATATAAAAAGTTCATTTTTTTCTTTATTGTCCTTGAGAACCTAACCATACACGTACATCCAAAAACCACCAAAATAAATAGGTCCCTTCAATGCCAACTCAAATGTAGTGTTTCCTTCAGATGTAGACAGTATCCAAATCTTATTTCAACATTGGACTGTGTTACAGCACTGAGCACATGAACATTAGAAAAGTTCTTTTCAACAAGAAGGAAGAACTCATGAAAAAACATGCTGGTAAATGTCTACCCACCGCACACCTATGTATACATATAACGTCATTAAAGCTTTAGACACATTCAAATGTTGAATCTATTACTTAATACTCAATGCTTTCAGTAAGGTAAGTTCAATGTCAGGGAAAGCAAATATAAAACAATAGCAGCAGCAAAACACTCTACAGACTTGTATTTTAAAATATTGAAAACTCATGCTTTGCAATAATGTAGTAGAAGATGCCTTGGATTAGGAAATACACTGTGGCCAGGGGCATCCTTGAGGGGGCAGAAAATATTGCTTTTCTTAATTATACTCATCTCTCCACTGGGGCCACCAATTTCCTAAAGGAAACACAAAAAAGAAAAAGTATCGATTGATTGATTGGTGATCTCTGTATTATTCATTCAGTTCACTGTCATATAGCACATTACTTATAAATTAAAGTGAAATCTGGCTATCTTTTTATTCTTTCACCCCCAAAAAATGGGCTGAGCACTTATCAGTTCAAAGTACAGTATCAGGAAACTGGGGAGATAACTGAATAAAGCAGTGATCCCTGCCCTCACAGAGCTTAGAATTTAGTGACGGAAGTATAAATAGAAGTGACAGAGCTGCAAAACTGCCAGGTATTTATATTAATTCGGTTGAGTAAGTGGAGGCTAAGTACCATAGCACTTTTTCAACTTCACTGTGATTTATCAACTTGAGCTAATATTTTAGTGAAATACAGCTTAAGATGCAGAAATCTACTTACATGTATACATTTATTTCATCTCAGAAACTTTTCTGCTGGTACTGATGTATTATAAAATTTATTTTAATATATCTGTCCCTACTTTTTAAAATCTGTTTGCTTGGCCCTCTTCATTCTGTAAATGAGAGCACAATAAAGACCTGACCCTATTTCCACCTCTATTTCACGGCAAATATTTACTGAACCCCTGCAGATGACCAAGCACCATTCCAAGTTCTGATACTAGGTGAATTCATTTAAAAATTCTCTGTCCACAGGTAACTCATGTACTAATGGGAAAAGCAAAAGTATGTAATTAGCATACAAAGCTGTTAAATAAAAGTGGAGGTAAATATTAGGTGATCAGAGCTGTGGGTAATTATATGTGCAAGAGTGGAGGTGAGGAAGGAAGGAAGTCAGTGGTAATGACATTTAAATATCTGAAGGAAGATTCTAGTTGCCTGGGGTGAGCAGGTGTTGTCATTTCAACTAAAAGTTGCCAACGGGTATTGGAAACAACACCTAGAAGTCACGATCATTGCAAATATGTTTTCAGACAGACCAGAAATCACCTTCATCCTTGTTAGCTTAGAGAGAGCCTGGGCTACTCCGGAATTTGAAGAGAGAGAGGATGCCATTTTAACACGTTTAGAATGTTTATTAGTATGTGTAAAGTTGAGATCTGTTGACAGAGATATGAATATATTTTGATTGGCCTTCAATAATATCCATAGAAGATAAAAAATACAGACAGTATAATTCTGTCTATATTTCTATGTATATATAGATGCTAATTTCTGCCAAGAGAGGGAACTCCTAATGTCATCCTAATGAAAACTTCTTATCTCAGACTGGTGGTATCATAAAAGTTAAACAGAGATTAAAGTGGGAATTGAAAAATCACCAGGATTGGATACATTTCATATGGTTTGTAATTATAGGTATCAATTTGAGTCCTCTAATAAGCACAGTCTGCTGTTTGAGAGATGTGGCTAAAACAATATTTGCTCACACTTCCTTTAATGTGCAGAGGGAGGCCAGAGGGCCTAGACATCCACTGTATTTATTCCTGTATAGTGAGGACAAAGGATTCTTAATGATGCAGGATTTACTGTGACCCATCAACCCTCTGATGGTTCATTGTCCATTCATGATCAAATCCTTTTCCTTTAAACCTTCAGCTGAAAGAGAGGGAAACAAGGGAATAAATAAGAAAAGGGACTGTGTAAGGACTGGAAAGGGGGTGTGCTACTTTGATCCCTTTAGAAAGAGTTTAAGTGAATACAAAGATCCCAAATCTGAGCCATTCAGTTTGGGCTTGGTTGTTGTTTTAGAATGTAAAACATATACTCTGCAAACCGATTAAATCAGCCATTTAAATGACTGATTTTTTTGCTGTTGCTATTTAACTTTTGTTTTCATTTTTTTTCCTTGAAGTTTTTCAAGAATTTATTTAGAATTGGTCTTACCGTCTTCCAGTCATTCCCCTTATTTTTTTCACATGTGAGAATACTAGTGTCAGAGAATGCTAAAACGGCATCCTCTCTCTCTTCAAATTCCAGAGTAGCCAAGTCACTCTCTCTAAGCTAACAAAGATGAAGGGGATCTCTCTTCTCTCTGAAAACTCATTTGCAATGATCATGACTTCTAGCTGCTGTTTCCAATACCTGCTATCAACTTTGAGTCAACTACCTACTATAAGGCAGTGGGGTTGGAAAGGAAGTTGAATTTGGTCATCTCACCACAACTTGTGCACCGTAGTGGAGACTTAAGAATACAAGAAGAAGGAACTAGCTCTCGGGACTCCCTAGTTGATGCACTCATATATAAAAATGAATTAAATATTAAATCAACAGAAAAAAAACACCTTTTCATTTTAATGATCAAAGGAATCTCACAATATCGTGTCCATCTCACGTGTATGCTCTTAAATAGCTGCGATCACTTCACTGTGGACAAACTTTAAGCCACTGACATCACCAAACACCTGAAAAGTAGTGATAAAATGGGCACATGTGAATTTACCATGTTTCAAAGAAATATTTAGGTGAAATGAACAAAAGCTGTTATTTTTTTTTCATTCTTTTCCCCTGGAAAAATTGTAACTTGGAAATCCCCTGAAATGCCATATTATTATGCAAATTCCACGGTTTAATAAAAGCTTATAATTTAGGTTTCATGCTTCAGTTCCACTTCTGACCTTTATGATAATTTTATAACAACCCTAAAAAAAAAATAAAGTAATATTTGTATAAATATTTTTAGTAATAATAGAGTAAAGGATCATAGCGATGAAAATATGTTCAAAAAGTGAATTTTTCTAATTCTACTGAAACCCAAAATGCCAGAATCCAAAAGACTAGGATCTTCTCTATTGCCTTTAATAACTTTTGTTTGATGAAATTGATAGGAAACAAAGGGAGAAAACACAGGACAACATTCCTTTTAGTAGGAACTCATTGTCCCTAGAGAAGCTTTCTGTATATACAAGACTAATTATCTTGAACACAACGAGCAGCCATGCCAACATCCTGTTTCACTTGTCACACACAGTTTGGGTTTAACCCTGGACTGTTTATAATAATCACGAATTTCACTGACTTCATATGTCTCTTCTACTTCTTGAAGGTATCTAACATTTCCAAGCATTCTGCTGAAGGATTGTTTTTCCCCAGAACTTACAACCTCTTGAACTGAAGGCCATCCGGATGAGAAAGGTAGGGAGCCACATCTCAGTATAAATTGGCAAATTGAGTGTATTTCTCTGCAAACCAAAGAGGACATCTGCTTATCTGACAAGATCTTCTTTGGTTACAAAGCCATTTTTTCTTTCTATAACTACTCCCCCGTCATAAATCATGTAGCCAGCCTCTCTCCAGGGTGGGCAAAGTAGAAAAAGGGCATTAATTGAAATGTAAGGAAAAGAAAGTCTCCTTCCAAGATAGTGTGTACTGAGAATAACAAAAGCCTGGAGCAATGCTATAGTGTGAAAGAAACATTCTCAAGAATGAAGCAAACATAGATGAAAAAAAAAAAAAGAAAGAAAAACGAGATTTGATAATATCCTTGAGCTTCGAAATTTAGCCATTTCATCAGAATAGCTATGGTAATTCCTGTTTATATGAGTTAACAAATATCCTTTGTGATTAAGGAGAAACAGTCTAGGTGTTTGACATATACAACTAAATCCAGGTGAGAAAAACAGGAAAACAGATATCCTTGGACACTCTGATTTTTTCCTGCCCTGTTGATCTCTCTTGCCAGAGCCCAATTCTCCAACTGATGCCTGAAATTATGTAGTCCTTTTCCAATATTTGCATCCCTGTCATTCTTTTCTACTATCTCTTACATTTATTCTCTTTATATACCTTTCTTTCTACTTCTTTGCATATGATCTTTTAAATCCTAAGTCTCTCGGGAAACATCCCGCCCAGTACCACATTTGGTTAGATATCTTCTCTCTTCTTATCAAGACTGCCTAAAAATGCAAGTCAGAATTACAATCCTAGATCTCTTCCCATGCCTCTTGAGATATCTTCCCTTTCGGGTCCCTTATCCCAATTCTTCTTTGAACTTTTGAAATATACATTTTGAATAACAAATTGGATGGCACTCAGCCTTCACCAGAATCATGAGTTCCAAAACCAGGTCACTTTCCCCTAAGTTTCTTATCATTTACAAACTTCCTTCATTGTTGAGAATCAGATGCAGAGTAATAACCTCACTCATCACTTTATCTTCTAGGAAATAAATTGCTGGGATGTCTCCTTAACTCAGTAGTATCTCCTTATTAATACGAATTCCTTAAAGAACCTTGGGTAGGTTCTTAAAGTGCTTGGGTAGGACGAGAAGTGGAAGCAGAAGTGGTTTTGTTCAGTGGTGATTTGAGAACTTCCCAGTAATCTGAACTAATTACCTGAAGGCATTTCTGTACCTGGCTGCACACCAGCAGGGTCCAGCAGCACGTGGCCTTCTGAGATACCCTGGTTCTCCTAATTTGCACCCATAATTATAGCTATTTCCCTTCTCTTCATCAAAGCTGCCACCATAATGTATCAAAAATGAACTTATATAAAATGATCTGTATGTACATGTGATATACATCAAATTAACAAATACACTTAAGTTTGGGGAAGAGGGAATAAAAACAGAACTAGCCACAATTTTGGTTGCTAAAAAAACTTATTTGTTGTCACTTCTAAGTTAACTCTGCAAAACAGTTCACTGTCCAATTACTACAATGTGTTTATAAAGAGATATGAAAACTTTTCACTTTAATTGATCTGTGTAGTCATTTATCTCAAATAACACGTACTAAAAAAATAAGCTGATAATATTACAGTCATACTTATTCTATTTTATGGATTTTATTGATTAATAGGAAGAAATGTTGCTAGAAAACAAATATTACAGACAATTTAGATCTTATGATAAACTTAAATGTGCCATGTTTTGAAAATAAGCAAAAAACCCCAACTTAAGTCATGCAACATCTTTCGAAGGCAGAGAGGGACAGTGAACTATGATGTCCATGTGGTTTCATATTTCATACACAGCATTACATGACTAAGTTACACAAAATGCAGTTAGTGTGGCTATAGCCAAAAATACTATCAAAATGCTGAGTAACCTTTATTTCATTGCAGTAGCAGTTATACATTTGTTCATATTTCTGGAGGGCAATTAGGATACATGCACACACACACACAGATGTACACACACATTACAGACATACATACACATAATCATCTATTCTTTTAAATTCTATTTGACCTAGTTTGAATCTATCTTTAAGAAATAACATGGGGTATCAATAAAAGGCAGAGTAAGAAACTCTGAATTCTGGGGCCGGCCCGGTGACGCACTGTTACAGTGCGCCTCTTGGGAGCGAGGCGGCTCTCCCGCCGAGGGGTCGGATCCCACATATAGACCGGTTCCCGCTCACTGGCTGAGCAAGGTGCGGGCGCGACACTGAGGGTTGCGATCCTGTTGCCGGTCCCAGTCCCGTACGGGCGCAACACTGAGGGTTGCGATCTGTTGCCGGACACAAAAAAATACAAAAAGGAAAAAAAAAGAAAAGAAAAGAATCTCTGAATTCTACCTCTACATAAAAGCAACAGTAACAACAAAAATAGGCAAAAACTGTCAGAATCAAAATTTTTATTTTCGGAGGAAAACTAGTTCTGGCACACTGCATAGCCGAGGCTGAAGCCACTGAGGAGTTGACTAGCCACCCAGGCCCCTGCCACCGCAGTGTTAGTATCTGATGATTATGAACTAATAGAATGCAAGCATGAGATAGCACTGCATCAGTGCCAGACAGTGTGATGAGAAGATGATTCTGCAGAAACAGACAAGGATCTTTCAGGCTATGCAGAGCTGGTGTTCAGTGGTGACACCCATGGCAGTGCAGGAAACAGCCAACATAAGCTCCTTCTGGCCTGTGTTTGAAGCAGGACTGGCCCTCTCTGGTATAAAGAAGTATCTGGATTTCTTAGAATTTTTCCAGGTAAACAGGTCTTAAGAAAGAGATAGTTAATTGCTTGCTAATAAGGGTAGGTACATCCAGGGTTGCGATCTGTTGCCGGACACAAAAAAAGACAAAAAGGAAAAAAAAAAAAAGAAAAGAATCTCTGAATTCTACCTCTACATAAAAGCAACAGTAACAACAAAAATAGGCAAAAACTGTCAGAATCAAAATTTTTATTTTGGGAGGAAAACTAGTTCTGGCACACTGCATAGCCGAGGCTGAAGCCACTGAGGAGTTGACTAGCCACCCAGGCCCCTGCCACTGCAGTGTTAGTATCTGATGATTATGAACTAATAGAATGCAAGCATGAGATAGCACTGCATCAGTGCCAGACAGTGTGATGAGAAGATGATTCTGCAGAAACAGACAAGGATCTTTCAGGCTATGCAGAGCTGGTGTTCAGTGGTGACACCCATGGCAGTGCAGGAAACAGCCAACATAAGCTCCTTCTGGCCTGTGTTTGAAGCAGGACTGGCCCTCTCTGGTATAAAGAAGTATCTGGATTTCTTAGAATTTTTCCAGGTAAACAGGTCTTAAGAAAGAGATAGTTAATTGCTTGCTAATAAGGGTAGGTACATCCTTGAGTGTCTAATTGGAAAAATAAAATTGACTTTATTTACAATCAAGATGGTGGGATGTGTCATACCCCACTGACAAACATATACAATATTGATAAAGGTTCAGTAAGAGACCATTGTCAATATGATTAGGGGGTTGAGAAGGAAAAATAAAAGAGAAACAAAATTCTGGAACTAAATTTTGATTTCATTTGCCCAGTTTACACAGGATTACGTATTTGTAGAACTTATTAACTGACAGCACCATTTGGAGGCCTAGTAAAAACACATTATGATTCTGAAATGAAGTGGAAGTTTTCCTCCATGGAATTCCATTTGCTACATCTGAAGCACAGTAATCTGAACTAGGAGTAAAGAGCCTATTAAAATTAGATTAAAACTACAGATTTCAAAAATAGAACTATAAATGATAAGGCACTATAAGTTATAGTTTGAGTCAACATCTTTTCAGAGAAAGGATGTTTTGCATTTTGGAAAAGTAGAGCTCTTACGTTAATGTCCTCAAGTGGTTAAATAACCTATGAGCCAACATTTGGATTTATTCTCTGGGATTTAGTGATGATGGGTTTTGGTAGTGGTGCCTGCGTTGATCATCACAGCTGCAAAAATTATAAGCCAAAACCCACAGTCCTTTCATTTCTGCAAAAGTGTACTTTACTTGGTTGTAAACTATACAATGTTCTTAAGATTAAATATCTAAATATTGCTTCTGAAAGAGCAGCTGTCACCTTAAATCTAAAGTCTAGTTTGTTTTCTGGCTGTATTTTATATCCTTTAGAAAATGACACAAAATGGCAATAAAATCATTGTAAGTATTCTACAGGGGAATATAAATGCCTTTGGTTACCGCGTACATATCTTTATACATAATTCCAGTTTATTTTCCCTGGAATTATGTTAAATATGTAAAAAGCCTTTTCTCATAAAGGTAAAATTGCTAGATGTTTCCAAGTTGTAATTTAGCATTAGTGTCAAGATTGCTTCAGAAAATAAGGTACTGTTACTGTTTCATTCCTTTTAAGTGTCATTCAGCATATAATATGTGATTTTGCACATAATATAAACTTACATGATTTTATGTGTTTCTGAAAATGTGAGATCAAAAATAATTCACAGGATACAAATATGTAAAAATAACTCATGCTAAGCAACTGATTTTTTACATTGTTTTATAATATTATAATTAAAGAGTTCTTTCAGGTAATTTTGGGAAAATTTGTTCCATAAGCTAAAATGAAGAAACTAATACTGTCTATGAATTCTTAAAAAGAAGAAATCAGTATAATCGTACTTAGATCTCAGATTAACATTGACACAATTATAAAACGCACCAAAATATTTTCATAATATTTCTGTATATAAATATAAGAAAATAGAAATATGCTTAGCATTATTTGTCTTATTTTGCTTCTTTTCATCAGTGATTATCTTTGACTTTGTTAGAAATCATTATTAGGCAGCTTTGTCAAATGGAGTAAAAGATAAAAATCACACATAAAAATGCTCATCTCAAACACTGACTTTTGGATAAATGGATTTTAAACATATTTAAAATGCAAATATTCAAAAAAATTCCAAATGTTACGATAAATTAAGATTAATAAATTAAAAGAAGCATAAAATATTTTTTCTCATTTAGAAGTTCACCCTCAAGATATCTTTTCCAAAATCTAATTGAATAATAGAGAAAAACATACAGGATTAAAAGTGAATCTATTTTTATTCACGTTAAAACATTCATTCTTTACCAATTTTACAGGAAAGATTTAATTCTTCATCCTATAATGTTTATATTAAACATTTAATCATATATTTTAGTTCATATGTTAAGACTTATTTTTTGAACTGCTTCTTTGCACTTAATATACTTTCTAAAACATTTCATTTTAAAACATTCGTGTTACTTAGACTCCAAGAAAGTTTTCTTATGCGATGTATCATCCATATATCTATTATTTCTGATAAACATCCCAATATAATAACAGAACAATCCTTTTCTATAGCTTTCATAAGTTCCAATTATTTGGAGATTCAAAAAAATTTAAAATGCTGAAAATTATTTCACGTGTAAGAGTATTTAAAAAAAATATGTATTTAATCATTCCTTTCCTTATATACATAAATTAAAACTATGAGGCCCATATAAAGCAGGAATTACTAATGACTGATTACCTCAAAATATAAATACAAATAAAGTATGGAGAAATGTAATATTTTTTAATATTGGACAATAGTAGTTATTTTAGAAAAAAACCTGTAGAATTTTTAAAATGTTTCTAACAATCACATCTCAGTATATAATAAATGTAACCAAAACAGTTCTTCGTGATTTTCTAAGAAAACCAAACATACATTTAGTAAAATTAATTTAGTCACTATAAGTTAATTTATTTTACCTTCTAATTGAAATCTTTTTTTAAAGTAAATACCAGCCCTTCTTCAAAATGTATCTGAAATCTTTTGTATTTATTTTAAATATACAGCATGCTATATGTTTAGAAAAAAACAAAATTGTGGAATTTTTCCTCTTCGGGTTACCAGTAATACATATAAAGTGAGAAATGAAGCCTGAGGTGAGAGTCTTCTTGCTCCGTTTTTGTGAAATGCTAACCATTTCACAGCAAGTCACACCGACCTACTTATTACCGACAAATAAAATCACTTATTTTAACACATTCATATGGGAAGAGTAATTTTGTCAAGTAATTTTTAAAGGGAGGTAAATTCCTATATATATTTAAATGATTAGTAAATTATATCTAAGACTTTCCATGGTAGTGTGACAAAAAAATGTCTTGTAAGTGACACTGTACTCCAATCTAGTCTGATCATTGAATTCCGCTTTGCTCTTGTGTTCTGTTTTTCAGAATAGTGCTGCTTATAGTAGGGGTTAAGTTTTAGATATAACGGAACGATGACCTTTTACAGTTAGCTAAAATAACCAATTATTCTTAGTGAAAGGAAAAGAAAAAATACTATCAGGATCTTATTCACAAAAACCAATAGAAGTGGCAACTATTAAGTTTGAATTTGAGAACCAGAAATAAAGTATATTAGTGTATTTGACATTTTTAGCAATATTTTATGTAAAGCCATAGCCATTGCTATTACTATTTTCTTTAAATGCATATTTTCAATATTGTCATGTAAGCAAATGTGCCCAAAGGATATACTGCATTTCCTTATGCAGGTCTCGTGCTTAAAAATGTCAAGTGTTCTAAATTTGGAGAATTAAAATGTGACTTTCTTCCATTTTGCATGAATGAATTAATTTTAATATTATCTTCAGAGCAGCCTAAAACTATGCACAATGGGGAACACAAGGACTTGCTCTTTTCCAAGTGCAATGACTTTCAACAAAAGGAAAAATTGATGAAGTAATTTTTTCCCTGAAAATATAAGATATCATCATCAATTTACATCAGTTTGATGAATGTCGACTGTAGGCTCCAATTTTTCTGTATCTTCCTATTTATTTCTCTTCCACATTATTGTGCATATTTCTTTTTCTCTTTCTCTCTCCCTCTCTTTCTCTCTCTTTCACACACACTTACGCATACATGAATACACTGCAAATTGGTCATTGTAGAATATGGGAATTTCCAAATACACGAAATAATTCTTTCCTAAAGAAATTAAAGTACAGGAGTTTAGGATGAACAACTCTCAATTACAGATATGAGGCTTTGCCCTGCAATTCATTGACTGAAGGACAAAACATGGTTTCTGCCCCTCCATTTATTCAAAGCTTTATGCAGACTTGCAGGACACAAACAGCCTCATCTATCTTCTTACTGAGAGGAATAAAGCTAAGGTCCAGTCTCTCTACACCTGCTCTTTGCATGGTGTGGTCACTAGGAAATCGAGAGCCGAGTAAAGCTCATCCAATAATAAAATTGTTTTGGTTTTTCCTTTTCTCCTTTCTTCTCCTGCTGCTTTCTATAAGCATTGCACTTAACAATCACTAATTGGTTAATCTGTTATTTAGGCAAGTATTAATATTCTAATTTTGCAGACAAGGAATCAGGCTCCCTGCTGTGCATCCCCTGGCCCTGGGTAAGGAGCTCTTCAGATGGGAGATTCAAAGTAGGTTTGGTGGCCCTCCTGAGACCAGCCACTGCCTGGGGCCGCACAGAGGGGCTTCACAGAGCCTCTGTTAGATCGCTGAGTTCCTGACTCCCACTTCTCCGCTCAGACCACCAGGCGACACTGCCTCTAATGACAGAAAATCGTTTTCCCATTCCACCCCAACGAATGCTCCAAGGACTTTCTTAATTGCAACTGATACCTTGGGATCCGGAAGCTTATTTGTGACTTGATGAATCTGCACCAATCTTGCCTGGGTTTCTGGGTTTTGTAGCACTAAAGACTTTACAGTAACTTTGTTCTTACAAAATACCTGAAGATAAACCTACCTATCAAACAAAGAGATAAAGTGTTGCTCTGCGGAGAGTACATGGAATCCATGGAGCCCAGAGGGCCGATAAATGTAGAGATAAGGAGAGGCACTCGGCCCGGCAGACCAATGGCTGTTTCTGACAAGCAGAGGAGGGGAATTTGGGTTATTTTTATTTTTTATTTTTTTCTGAGCAAAATATTTAGAACACCTTAACAGCTGTGTCATCTTGGGTCACAAGCCGGGATGAAAAACATTATGAACACATCTCTATAGGAAATAATGTTTTTAACGTAATTTCCTTTTCAGACTCATGAAATCTGACCCCTTTAGAAATAATTATTTTCCAAAAGCATAGCTTTTTACGCAAATAAAAACTTGAAGATAATTTGCTTCAAATTCAAATTGCTAGGGTCTTACTGAAATAAAAAAGATAAAAGGTTAATATATGACCTACATTTCCTATCAGAATTAGGAGAGGCTTAGAAATCACTCTAGTTACAAGCTAGAGATGTGGTAAATGCAAAATGAACTTAGACAACTAGATACGCTATTTTAAAAACAACGTGAAACCTTGGAGAATAGAGTTCAGGTTATAAAGGTGAAGCATAACTTCAGCCATGTTTTTGTTTCATATTTATTGTTATATCTAACTTGTAAATAAATTAGGCCCAGACACAGCTACCTGTTTTTTTCCATATCGGAATACACAACCAAAATTCGACATGAATCTCACAGGTATCTCTAAGTGGGTCTAAGCCATTTCCCAAGTGCAGGTTTCCTTAATTCACATAATGTGGGCATTGGTAGTAAGAATCTCACGGTGCCTAATTACCAAACGTGTGGCCTAATTTGGAATTCAGAAATTCAATGCAATCAATAAATTTCTTTGAGCATCGACTGTGCACTCAGTACAGAGATAAGTAATTCAAGGGTTGAAGTTAACTTTAAGGCAAGTAAATGATGGTTTACTGCTTATAAACCATCATTTGAAAAGTTTAAGGATTTTTTTTCACCCAGAAAGCATAATCTCCCTATATGCTGACATTTGAAATTTCTATATGATGTATACATCTCAGGAAAGATAATAGATAGATTTTGTTTCTCACTGAGGTGGCAAAAGACCAGTCTCAAATCCCTTCTGATTTTCCATTTTATAGGTTGACAGGCCAATAATAGACCTGGAAGTACCTGTTAGGGGTCAGGAGGGATATAAAGGAAAGTAGGAAGGTTGGCGAATAGGGAAAAAATTTGCATTACCCTCGATTCTCTCTGGGCCTGGTATTGTTTTACGGTTCCTGTCCTCTAGGAGAAACAATTTAATCCTGGAAACAAGTTTAGAAAGGCTAAAGAATAAAATCTAGTGCTCAAGTGTTAGAGAAGGTACAAAGGGGATAAGTCAGTTCAAAATAGATTTCATAGGTTTGATAGAGCAGGAAGCATGAAGAGATAAATAGGAAGTATAGACTGTACACCCAAGAGTAGGCAAGACACTGTGCATTTGCTGGGACCTGTAAAAGGGGGAAAGTCATTCTAGTGTTTGCTGGAATTTCAGTTGGGCACAGGCTCCAGCCAACGCGCAGGTGCACTCCTACCATCACCATCACATAAGGCAATGGTGTGGAAATCACAGGCAGTAAAAGAGTGAAATGGGTCAATAATACCTATTGCCCACCCCCCGTTCTTTCGGAAGTGAGTTTATTCTATTTTTACCATAAGGTTACTATTAATACTTGAAAAAGTGTTTACAAGTTGAGGGAATTTAATTGTGCATGGTCCATATTACTTTGTAATCTTTATGGCACCTTTTTTAAAAAAAGAGCTAAAAGTACTTTGCAGATGTTATCTCACTAATCTTCTCCAAATCCCTATGAGCCAGGTGGTAGAGATATTCATAACCCAGTTTTCCAGACAAGGTAATAGGCAGAGCAGTGAGAAATGACTAAGCCAGGGTAATGGAGCAAAGGAAGAAGTGAGCAGATCGATGCCCCCGTGGTCACTCTGCTCAGGAGACCACCCCGCCTTCCACCTGGGCTTTGCACTCAGGCCCCGAGGTCTGGGAGCTACAAGACATTTTATAGCAGGAGGGAAGACGACCCTGCATCTGCTCTTTTCCTCTTAGTTCAGCACATGCTGTGCATGCATATTTAAGCACTTGCCTACGCACGTTTAAAACAAAATTAAGTTCTGGCAGTTTTGTTCTGCAAAGAGGTTTCCAAAGCAAATGTGACCCAAACTCACAAAGAATTACATCTGCCTATTTGCTACTTGGCTACAATACACACAATCCCCTCTTATATTCCTATTACACTTCAGTAAGAAACAGAGGAGGGAGAGCTGATGGGGAATCTTTTCTGGCACATCTATACTTTTCTGAGTAGAAAGTCTATGTGACTCACTCCAGTGCCCAAGCTATGTTGTGGGCTGGTAGAGCAGAAAGGCGAAGCTCCCTATTTGCAAGACTGGGTTATAAACAATTTGAAATTTTTTCAAGGTTATATTGAAGGGGATTTTTATGAGGGCACACTTCATAACAAAAACAATAATAGTTAAAGTTCCTAGGGAAAGTGTGGTGGGAACAGAAATATTCTCCAAATTTGAACCAACCGGTATTGTATCACTGTTGAGTGGTCTGCATGCCAGCAAACCAGGGAAGCAAATGAAAATGTATATCTTAATTTTCTTTAGCCTCTACCCTTCATTCTACCAAATAAAAACACACCTTCAGACTTCGTGATTCACCAACACTGATGCTAATGGGACAGAACCTCAGATTTCAACATGCCATGAGTTCGGGTTCTAAAAATACGATGCAGTGTGAGAAATTTTTTAAACTCAAAATGAGCCCACCTAAAAATTTTGAGATTTTAGGAGAAAACATGGCTTTAAAATCTTTGCCAAATGGTACTCAAAAAACGTTTTTAAAGATTTAAAGATGGGACACATTATTTTTAAAATTTTTCCCATAGGGAAAAAAATGGAAATATCACGATTCTCATTCATTTTTTGCGAGATCATGTAAGCAAAGCAAACTATGCACTTCCTGAGGCATGCAAGTGTCCATGGACTCAGAGGACTCTTTTTCATCAACCTGCTGTTGTTTACGAATGTTAACTGAAAAAATGTTATCACAGTCAGAATCCTGAATTATTTCATTTGATTTGTTTCTTGCCTCTCTTTGACATAGTTATGCAAGGAAAAAAACAAAACAAAACATGTTTTTGCCTATGTGGTACCTTTGTTTGTTTCAGCTAAAACTAAAATACATCTTCAAGCCCACTGTGGTATTAGAAACATCAGTTATAATATGTTTGCAAATTAACATTGAAGCTTTTGAAATCAGGAATAAACACACACACACACTCTCTGATATACGTCCATATATATGTGCATGTGTGTATATATGTATGTACATGCATATATATATATATCTATATATATATATACAGACA
>NW_007727467.1:22192-29135 GCF_000696425.1 Galeopterus variegatus | reverse complement strand
AATCAGGAATAAACACACACACACACTCTCTGATATACGTCCATATATATGTGCATGTGTGTATATATGTATGTACATGCATATATATATATATATATACAGACATTCATGCAGTACCATATACACTGCATTGGCATGGAAATATTTTCATATATACATACCTCCACAATGGCACCACTGGGGAGTCTGAGAAAATGGCGGTACAGCTCTTGGAACCCACTGGGATAAACAGTGTATACAGATACACGAGAAGTAATATCTTCTGGACCAAGTGCAGACGCAGAAATTTCATTTTGATGTTGGAGGTCACAGCTGGAGACACCGGACTTGATGTCATGGCTTTTCCAGATGTAATCATACACTGCCACCTAGTGAGACACAGAGCCCACCCCCCCACGCCAGCCCCCCAGGCTCAGGAAAAAAAAAAAAAAGAAAAGAAAAAACAGAAAAAAATTAATTAACTTCTGGCAAGAGCATAACCGATTTTAAACGATTTTACAATAAATCTGAAAGTCTCTGCCATCTGCAGTGCCTGCACTCCATTCCATGCATATTTTTATGGCATATATCTAAATAGTGAAGATAGACAAATCCCCGGTGTGTGCTCCATAAAGTTAATTCTACACAGATGAAGCTGTAATTGGCTCCCATATTAACCCAAAGTAGGGAGATCAAGCAGGCTGTGACAATGACACTGTTGATTAAAAAAAAACAATGCTTACAAATGGTTTTATGAGTGGGTGTTTGTGATTTCTCATCCAAAAGAAATCTTTGTTCTTTTGTACATACTCGCACTGTGTTAAATGCTATGTCTCTGGCATCACTAAAACAGAGGATAAGATACATTAAAAATACATTTTTTACTGATGTGTACAAGGTAGGATTTTTGCCTACTTTATGTATTTACCTACTATTTTTCCTTTTTGGAAATCCCAACTTTTGTACATATTGGACTTTATTTTGTGGTAGGAGTTCTCAGGTAACTATTTCATTGTCTAGTACAATGCACCCTATGGGGCCTTCATTAATGTTAATTGAATTATGAATGAGTTGAAAAGACACTGTTCCATTGCTTGTTTAAAATATTGACAATGAAGATTAGACTATACCACTCTAAAATTTGTTCGAGGCTAATAAATCTTCTGGTTTACAGATATCTTTGTTATCTTTTCTTACAACTGCTGAGCTACATAGATGCTTTCTAAAATTTCCAGTTTCCATATTCAAATATGCCGGTAGTTTCAGAAGTAGACAGAGTAAAGTTTTCAATATATTTCTTTCCTTACTGCTCTTTCTGAGTCAGAAAACATTCATTTGTTATTGTGGAAAGTCTATATCAAACATGTGTTCCATAGTTAACTGCCCCTAAGATAATTTGCAAATACTTTAAATCCTCATAAACATGGAAAGATTTAATAATATGAAAGACAATTCTGGCTCATTACTACTAAATTCAAGTCTATAATCAACAATAAACTTCCCACGATTCTAGCTAGTGATTTTTTCTTTGAAAATCAACAGGTGTAGTTAAAATCTGGACAGAACAGAGAAAAACGTTGTACATGTCGTGAAAGGACTTGGAGAAGAGAACATATCAAGGTGTAATGTGATTAAAAACAGGTTTACTGATGATTCATTCTATGGGAGGTATAAACATGCTTCAGGAACCAACAGTATAGTAAGAATTCACAGTAAGAGAACTTAAAATAAGTTTGATTGTGACAAATGCGCAGAAGAAATTCTACTGAGGAAGTGAGGTTTGAGGTGGGTCTGAGAACCTTACTGGGATTTCAGTGGATATGAAAAGTGCCACTGGGGCTGCCGCAGAGGGGCAGTACTGGGAAAGTCACTGAGATGCACACGCGCATAGCAGGTTCAAGGGCCAATGACCCGTCCAGTGGGCTGGATTGCAGGACGGGTGTGAGGCCAGGACAAGAGACTGGAAAGTCATTTTGTGCTGTGAAGACTCTGGATACTGTGCTGAGACATTTTGATGGAAGCTGCTGGAGGTTTGGGAGCAGAAGAGAGGTTTGAGGTGACCTTTGTTTCAGTGGGAAGGGTAGACCAGAAGGACAAGAGCATGGAGACCCTCTCACCAAAAGTGAATGATGTGACCATGCCTTTGGGCAGAGGCAACTGAACTGGAGACCCAGTCCAAGAATTCTTTTTCTGAAGTTGAATCAGCAGAGTTGGGTTGCTAGCTTGATATGAGATGTGAGTGAAAAAGTTTCACAAAGATGGCAACGAGCCTGAGACGTCAATGGCCACTGAAATGGGCTATAGCAAGCAGGCATGGCAGTTTGGGGAAGGCAATGATCAAAGCAGCACTGGATATGTCTAGAGAAGAAATTCATCAAACTATGTCAAAACTTTGGTAGCAACTATGGTCACATAAATCAAATTCTATAATCTGTCCTTAATCTGCATAATGGCCTGATAAGGACATTAAGCAACACTACAGCTCCCCAGGTTGAATCGGACATGGACAATGGTGGGCTGCTCTTTAGGCCACTTTAGGAGTATGTGCAAGGATGCAGGATCAGAACCTAGTCCTTCCAGCTCCCTGCCCAGGACACACAGCTCCAGGCCAGAGACCACTTACTTATGTCTCTCCTTCTCTCTAGGGTCGGCCCATTCACTGACGGCTCCTAGCCTCTGGATATAAAAGGTTCAACTTCAGGCTAAGCAGAAAGAAAAAAAATGAGATGAGAATCAGTGTGCCAGGTCCTGGAGAACCATAGGGCCTCTGCTCAATTCACAAAACACTGATGGACAGGAGTTAGGGGCAGCTCTCCATGACCTGGATAGACAGAATCCTCTCTGTCTTGAAAATGCACCCTAAAAGAAACCATACTGCTCCCTTGGAGGTCATTTACATGTTTAAAGGAATAGAAAATTTGTCTGTAAAGCAGTAACTCCTGTTGGGAAGTTGATTCCTTTCAAAAGGTGAATGACCTTGAAAACTTGGGCAGTAAACTGTGTGGAGTAGATTTTGAAAAATAATTCTTGTTCACTTTGATACGCATTCCTTTCTCCTTTTTAACCATCCTCAATCCTAAGAAAGAGAGGAATGAAGTGCCTCTGTTCAGAGACATCTTTGACTGACCTAGTGTCCAGGAGGAAAAGTAGGGGTGGGGGATAGATTGGAAAGTAAGTCAGTATTACTTAGTGGCAGGCTTCAGAATGCCACTTGCCACACACATACACATGCACATGCAAGCCTGTATATACAGTTGGCCCTCTATATCCATGGGTTCAACCAACCTCAGAAAATATTTGGAAAAAATGTAACAATACAATAAAAAATAATACATATAAAAAATACAGTATGACAATTATTTGCATAGCATTTACACTGCATTAGGTAGTATAAGTAATCTGGAGATGATTTAAAGTATGAGGAGGATGTGTGTAGCTTACATGCAAATATAAACCATTTTATATCAAGGACTTGAGCATCTGCAGATTTTGGTATCCATGGGAAATGCTGGAACTAATCCGCCACAGATACTGAGGGATGACCGGATATACAAGGATACTTAAAAAGTTCATGGAAAAATAGAATTAAAGGATAATACGAGAACTTCTAAGAACTTTTTGAAGACCCCTTGTATAGTTAATTTAGTAAGTGCAAATCTATCAGCATAGCACTAGGAAACTGAGGCTCAGAAATGATAAGTCACTCAAAGGCACAATTATGTTATTGTATTTACTAAGGGGATAATCTTTATTCCTCCACCTCAGATTTCCCTGTACTACTGGTCTCTCTCCACAAGCTGTATTTACTCTTCCCTGGTGAATTTGAAACAAGACAGCAGAGGATCAACCCTTGCCCTTTCTCTCTTGTTTTTGGACCCGGGTTGCCCCTAGGAAGTACCTGTATCTCTGCCCATTCATAACCTAGTTTTAACAAGAGCAGGCAACTTGCAAGCATGGTCTTTTGTCCCAGTTGTCAGTGGTGAGTCTCCTTCCTCATGGAGTGATAAAGTAGCAAGCTCATTTGGCTGCTGAGATAGAGCCACGTCTTCCAACAGCTTGTATTCTCTTTGGTCTGGTTTTGTTTCTCCCTCTCACTTTTCTCAGATAGCTCAGATGGGGAATAACAAATTAGCCCCCTGAGACCCCAACAAAACTCAGGCAGCTCTGATATCCGAACTCATGGGCTGACTCTAAAGCCCATGCACTTTTGAGTACGCCATGTGGTTAAAATGTTCGATCAAATCGTACACTACTATCTTTGTGCAGTGATGTGCTGCTACAGAATGTGGACCTGTCTGAACATGATCCTGGACGATGAATTTTCCCTTCAGTTGAGGGCTCATATGGAAGACTCTGAGAGGTTTTTCTATCCTTGGTGTGGGTGGAAATTTTGCAGAAATAAAGGCAACATCTAAATTACTGCAGATATTCAGCTCTACTAAGTTCCCGTAGAAGATTTTCAAGGTTCTTTGAATTGAAGATTAACTAGGAAAGATTCTGAAATATTTTTTTTTCCTCCTTTCTTTGGACCATAAGGTCTAATACTAACGCAACTGTGGTCATTTCCAGAATTTCCACCTAGCAGATCTTAAGACAGGGTACTCAAAACACCTAGGAACAGCAAGGCATGTGGACTAAATTAAATCCTACCAGATTGCTGTGTGAATACACATCTCCTTTAGGACAGTAAGTAGGGAGAGAGAGAAAACAGGGAAGGATGAGTGACCCATAAAACCTCACTAGAAAAGGTTTAAGGATATGAACCCAATGTTCACAAAGAAGAGAGTACTTTTAGCTACCTGCTGATGTACTGAGCATTCTCACATTGGCCGTGAAAACACCCTACCCTAGGGGTAATTGCTTTATATTCTGACTTACAACCAAAGACTGCCTCAAGCAATGGGGGATGCTTATCTTTGAAAACTTCTTAAAATCCTCCCTAGGGTTAAGAAAGTAGGGCATAATTTAAAAAAAAAAAAAGAAGAAGAAGATGAAGGTAGATGGATGTTTTATAACAGGGACCAAACCTGAAAGAGAGGCTGATCAAAGGACAGACACACAGGTGAGGAGTGTGGAAGAGATAGAAATCACCATTTTTTTTTTTCTTAAGTCATGTGGCTCATTCCAATCTGTATGGTTGAACATGTTTCTCTGCTACTTGTTCTCTTGTCTTTTAAATCTATGTCCTTAAAATTAGCTGTTGAGGAACAGGCTGCTTAGCAAACTGATATTTGGTCACGAACTAAATGTTCACATTTAATTTTAATTTAATTTAACCATTCAATTTTATTCCAGGCCATGAAGGCAACCTAAATAAAGGAAAGGAAAGATCTGTTAAGGCAAACAGCAGACGACTTAGACATTTCTGCTTAGGGTAGGTGAGGGAAAAAGAAGTAGGATACAATTTTTTTATAAACTGCATTTTCTATAGATGCCTTTGTTTTCCATTTTCCAGTAAGTAATGGGTAAACTATTTGGCAGACTAAATAATATCCATGGAAAATTAAAGTCCACTTAGTATTTCTGCAAAGTGATAGGTCAGAAGATAGCTGCTGTGCCCTATATAATCTCAAATTAGCTCCACAAGTCTCTCTCCTGTCACCTAAAATCTCTGTCATGAAACCAATCAAACTCATCCCTTCCTTTCTAGGAGAGCCCAGCGTGAGTTAAGAAATCTATTGAGACAAGTGAGTCGAGAGACTACACATGTAGGACACATCTGAGGGGCTAATGCTGGCCTCAATCTGGAGGCAGGAAAACTTAGAAGAACCCACAGAATGCCAGACCCACAAACAGTAATCCTTAAATGAAATTCATCGTTCAGCAGAAAAACAAGTTAAGGACGGTAATTCAATGGTAGACGAAACAGGCCGGAACAGGTTCAAATGCTGCATATTTCACAACAGAGCTTAATTAAAACAGGACTATGAGGCTGTTAATTGCATTATAATAGTTCAGCATGAAATTAAGGTCTGATGTGAATGTCCTTATAGTGGAGTTGTTTATGTTATTATAATTACACAGTGGTACATAGATTTACTGCATAGATACATTTTTAACAGCTCTTGGGTAGATTTCTTTTCTTTTCTCACTCGAATTTGCACTCAATTTCCAAGTACAGAAAGTCAACAAGAAGGATCCGGGGGCAGGAAACTGGTTCATACTGGATGATCCAGTTGTCCTCTGGTGTATTTGAAGCTTCGAACTCCAAATAAGTTGTGTCTTAATGATGGTGATTTTATTCACCATTTCTCTGGGGGTAAACAATTCATCAACAAACTGAGTCTCACTAAAATGGACATCTTACCTTTAAATGCTTCTTTTTTGTCTTAGAGATACATTCCTCTAGAATTAATGAATGAAAATGCAAGATTTAGGTTGTGTCTTCGATTCCATAATATCATATATTCCAATATAAACAAAACATGTCAAAAATTAGAAGATTGGAGTCTAGTAAAAACTCTTGTTCACAAAATGCAAAGGACAAAACAGAAGCTGGTTTTCTAAATGGTAAAAATAGATGGCCTTCCTCGATCCATCCATAGTTTACACTTTTTGGTGAAAGACATAAATGGCTCATATTAGAATCTAGCCTATGATCTCAACTTAAACTCTAAAATCCTGGAGAACATGAGACGTTTTGGAAGCATATACATATTTGATGTTTTCAGTTTTCATCTTGATATGTTGATTTCCATGAAGCCTACGTATATCAGCAATTTTGCATATTTCCCCATTTTGTGTGTTGCTTTGGAATAAAAGAGCAAAAAATTAATATAAGATTACCTACAAATAAATTAGGTAAGTGAAATGATTATGCCTTGATGTTCGTTCTTTAACATAGCCATTAGGAGTATAGAACAAGCACTTAAGTAAATTTGAACCAATTTAGAGAAAGGTAATAAACTATATTGCATTGCCAGAAAGCCATACTTCTAAACAAAATTACCCACACTTAATTTAG
>NW_007727467.1:19733-22005 GCF_000696425.1 Galeopterus variegatus | reverse complement strand
GGGAAAAGAAATAAATGCAGAAAGAAGATGCAGGTTATTTCATGAAAGTAGAAAGTCACAGGTCTTAGCAGTGACACAGGAGGTGCTCAGTGTCCTGGGGCTCAGGTTTCAGGACACATCTCTGGGTTTCATGCCACTCCAGGAGGTCTCAGGGCCCTCCCCTAAGCCCTCCCCTAGAGTAGAGTTACTGTTCTCAAGTTGAACCTATTTTCAGACCAATGCAAGACCTCAGGAGGCTGACTTATGCAAATCCAGGAGCTAAACATGCTCGGTAAAGTGGAATTTACATTCATTAGAGCATATCTATATATTAGATAGTGAAACTATAAAAGCCGAATCCCGGCAGAAGTTCTTGGGGCCACCCCACGCTTCTCCGGCTGAGGTGTGTATCTTTCCTTTGTGTCAAAGTTAACTTTCCACAGGAGTCTGGCTCACTCTCTTGAGCCAGCCTGTTCTCTGCACTAGACTTTAAGGGGGTGTTTCTTACTTTTGTATTGGACCTAGTGTGGGCCCTGCTGGGTCTCTGGAGCATGCCACACTCTGTGAAATCTGTATCTCTTGTTTGTTGCATTAAACCTGTTCTCATTTTCTACTATGACTCTGCCCTTGAATTCTTTCCTGTGGCGGAGTCAAGAACCTGGTAAGAGGACAGGGTGGGTTAAGGCCAACGATTGGGCCTTCCCAGACCCTCTCCTCCGGCATCAGCAGTATTTCCCAAGTTTTTGCTTGTGAATGGTGTGGAAATGTTAATAGTACCAATGCAATTCTCTGTGAATATGCTATTTTAGATCAGTTTCAGAGCAAGAACAAGCATCTGCCACTTTTCACTGCATGTGAAGCTCTGGCTCCCATGGTGAACATTGGATTACGAAGGTGAAAACACTAGCACAGATGTGAGATTAGCAGTGCAGTGCAGTGGAGATCAGGGATGTGGAAATGAGGACAGAAGAAGAAAGGTAAGGAAAAAATAAATAAACACAACTTCCTGCTCTAGCCACCCACTGCTCTTTGAGATAAGTCCTACAGGTGGTGAATGCATTATTTAAATGCAAATTAGTCATGATGATGTGTGGGCTACAGTGTTTTCCACTCGTATATTTTACTCTCTATAGATACAGGAAAGAAATTTTTTAATTTTAAAGTCAGATTGCATAAAACATAAATCATGACTGGGGAATTGTACACTATAATCAGATCTTGAAATTTAGAAACAGACTCTTTCTTCCCCTGAATTCCATACAAAAAGAAAAAGGAAAAGAAATTTGAAGGTTATTTATCTATTTGATCCAATATTTTAGCTCCTGGTCTGGCAGAATTGAAGAAAAATTATTGGATTGACTTAGTTAATACACTTAATTGTGTTAGTCCGATTATCCGAAGGAAACAAATGTGAGTATAATTGTTTCCTTTCCAGATACCAAATCTGCAGTGTGGTGTCTAGACTTGGCGAAAAGTTACTCAAGCTCATTAAAGCCACTAAGCCACTAAATCATTTAGTGGAAGGAACTCCAGATATGTACTAAAATGAAGATTACTTGCCCTTTTCTTCTTAAAATATTGTTCAGCCAGCACCTTTACCTCCGCGTATATGTGTAAGGCATTTGTAGCAGAAAATGCTTTTTCTCTGTCCAAGAATTATTAATCTAAAAGGTTGCCCTGCTGTTCATGCCGGTGACTAATACTTGGTTCTTAATCTATCCTTTGGTTTAACTTTCTCTAATGATAGAAACATATCAAAGTGTAGACAAGCAGAAGATTGGAGGGTGGGGTTTGTCGCTCTCTGTGTGTGTGTATGCATACTTTACCTTATGTTCAGGATAAATTATTCCAGAACTTAGTTGTCCAAATATTTTTGTGTCAACTGAAATGAGCAAAACTGTATGACTTTGTACATATTATGTTTTTTACAGTCTAACCAAAATTATTCCAAAACCAAGTTAAGTGGTAAGCTGGCTAAAAATCTCGGAGGGAGAATTGGCAGCAGTCAAGTGTGAACTTACCAAACCTTGAGCAAGCTGCTACGTGCGTTTTGCAATGGCGCTTGCATGAGTCTTCCCCAAACACCTGCTCCGCTCTCTCCCTCCCCTCAAGTCTTTACTCAAATGTCACCTCATCAGTGGGGTCTTTCCTGGTCATTCTAAAGGAAATAGCATCTCCACCCTCAGCCATGCCTTCTGTCTTATTTTTATCATGATGTTACTATAAATTTTACTGTCAATTGTATATTTTACTTGTTTTTTTTTTTTTTTTTTTTTTTTTTTTTTTTTTTCTT
>NW_007727467.1:14089-19209 GCF_000696425.1 Galeopterus variegatus | reverse complement strand
TTTTTTTTTTTTTTTTTTTTTTTTTTTTTTTTTTTTGTATTATCTCTCTTTCTGCACAAAAATGTAAGCATCATGAGGAAAGAGAACAGGGCCTGGCTCAAAAGAAACCCTAAGTATGTATTTGTCGAAGGAATAAATAAGTGCATTAAGAGATTTAAATGAATTAAGACAATCTGTTTTTTGTTTTCTTTTGCTTTTATCACACCTACCTTTGAAGGTACTGAAACTGATTCATTTTTGTCAATTGCAAGTTGATACGTAAGACTCCACTGCTCTTTATGTCAGTGTTTCTAATAATGCTAAGGCCGTTTTTTCAGAAGTATCAGTGAAGCAAACTTTCTACCCACATCCCACAATGAGAGTCTTAACTGCCTATTTCTTAATTCTGTGACGTTTGTTCAGTTGCTGGCTTATCACTCACTCCGCCCACGCCACCTACAAGTCAAAGATTGTTCATGCCATAACTCTCTAGAATAATATCCCTTTGCACGCACTGAAAACCTTTGCTCCAGGAGTTACAGTGCATTATGTGATAATTAATTGCCTCATTAAATAGCCTTACAAGTAAAAAGGTACTATTTTGATTTCATAGATGGAAATCTCATATCAAGGAAAAAAAAATCACATCTCTACCTTTAATAAAAATACCAAAGGGACTAGAAGAGATGAACTAAGTTCATCTTCCTGCAACGAGTTGATAAGAATGTTAATGGTTTAATGGCAAAAAATGAGTGTACTTAATTTAATACCTTCGTCTCAGAGGAGCAAGGACGATGACACAGCTGTTCATCACAATTATAAAAAGAAATCAGTATGTTTCCTTTGTGTTTCATTTTAACTAAGTCCTCTTTCACTATTCAAAAATATGTTCGAGTCATTCATTCAAGCTAGATGCCATGAAAAATACAGGATAAAATATATTTTCTTGGCCTCCATGAAACTTACAATTTAGGAGGAGTAGTGAGACACATGTAAATAATTATAATTAAAAACTAGCAAGTTATTAATGCCCTATGAGATATTAAAAATTCCAGGCATTCGAGGAGGGATAAATCACTTGAGAAGTAATGATACTAGATGGCTGTGTTGGAGCCTTCCCCCAGGCTGGACTTCAGAAAAAGGGAGAGAAAATAAGGCCACACATATGAAGACGAATAGTTTTCTTTGAAAAAATAAAAGAGTAGGGTAATTTGGTATCCATCTTCTAACCAAACTTCCTGTTCAGCGACTTTCAGTGAGTCTAGGTTTCCAGAATTTTATGCTTTCTGAGATTTGAAGGGATTTTGTCTGGTTCACCATTTATTATCACACTTGAACACTGAATCTTGCCCTTTGTTTGAATGTAGTTCTCTCTTTGAGCGTGACATTTCCAGAGCAGAATAAAAGAGAAGAAAAAAGCATACAGAAAATTGATCACAGCGGTGACTATTTCAGGAAAGATTAATTAAGAATAAGAATCATAAATAATACTTATTTAGGACTCATTATGTAAAAGGCTCTGTTCACAGCACATTCATTCATTCGTTCAACCATCCACTCAAAACAAATATATTGAAAATCTATTTCGTACCAGAAAAATGTGGAGACAAAGAATTCAATCACAGAAATAAAACCCTTGATCTCCTGCAGCTTGCGTTCTAGGGGAGGAAGACTGAGAATAAATGACTAAATCTATCCTAAGTGCTGTGGAGGAAAAGGGAACAGGGCAGAGGGACCAGGCTGTGGGGGAAGGAGGAGATAGGGATGTGCATTGCTGTTTTGTTCAGAGCTGCTATTGTGTTCAGGGACAGCTTCTCTGAAAAGGAGACATTTGATCAGAGACTTGAGTACAGCCAGGGTGAGGGTGGAACTGGGGAACAGCCTAAGGAGAAAAGCGAACAGCAAGTACGTGCTGTGAGGGGATAAAATGGCCTCGTGTTCAAGAAAAAGCAAAGAGGCCACAAGAACTGAGACACAGTGAGCAAAGGAAGGACAGGAGATGAGATTAGAGCCATGGGTGCTGAGGGAAGGAGACTAGCAATTGGGGATGTGTAGACCACCAGACTACCGAGGGACTATGGCTTTTACTCTGAATGAACATGAAGGCAGAGATCGGGTTGATGCGTCTACAAGCCAAGAAATGCCATAGGTTGCCAGGGAGCTAGGAGGACGCATGGAACAGATTCTCCCTTGTGGACATCAGAAGGAACCCACCCTGCCCACACCATGATCTCGGAATTCCGGAGTCCAGAACCGAGGCAGCAAGCTTCTGCTGTTGAAGACAATCATTTTGTGAAACTTTGTATGACAGTTGCAGAAACTGACACAGACAATGAGCCACTTACACGTATTATTGCATTTAATTCTCATAAACCTGGTAGCTATTATTATCCCAAGTTTCAGATAAAGAAAGTGAAGTGTAGATGGGTCAAGTAACTTACTGGAGGTGGGAGTTAATAAATAGCAGAGTCAAAACAAGACTGCAAAAACCATCTGACCCCCAGAATCCAGGCTTTTAAGCTCTGTCTCTACTGCCTCTCTAAAAGACACATTTTGAAATTAAGTGAGAGGAAAATATTCCCAAAGTACCCATTCCAATGGAACTAAGGAATTATATTCACTTTAAATCATAAATATATAGTAAACAGCTTTATCTGTGCTTTTTATTGTTGAGACTGGGCTATGAAGAGCAAGTGTTGGGAATGGACTTGGCTCTAAAGAATTATCCCTGGACTCTTCGTTTTCCATTAGGAAAAATAATGGCTTGGGAAAGAGAACATCTATATTACTTGCTGCTTTGGTCACTAATTTAACTCTGGATCTTAGTTTCTTCATCAATAATATGAAGAAATTACACTAAATAATTTCTAAGGCATATTCCAGATCTAATAGTCATATATTTTATATTTCTTACTTTGAAAGTAAAAATTAGATATATCAAAAACATCACCCAGATTAAGATACAGAACATTTCCAGCTCCCCCAAATTTTCCTTGTGCCCCATCCCAGTCAATACCTACCACCAATCTCCATCACTACTTGCAGCTCCTGCCTCAACTAACAATGATCTCAATTTCCCAACATCAGTGCTTCTCCTCCCATAAAGCTGCAGATAAATAAAACCACATGTTTTTGTTTTGTTTTTCTTTATTCTATTCTATTTATGTATGGATGTATTTTAAAACTTTTTCGGCTTTATTGAGGTACAACTGACAAATAAAAATTGTATATATTTACAGTGTACAACACAGTCTTTTGATATGTGAGGGTATTTTTAAAAGTTCATGGAGAGATTTGTGTTATCGTTCAATTCTTTTTCTCCACCAACCTTTTGAAGTATGCTCAGATATACACATTGTGAAATAATTATCACAATCATGCTAATTAATGTATTTATCAGCTCACACAGTTATTGTTGTGTCTGTGTGTGATAAGAACATATAAAATGCACTCTCGGCATTCTCAAGTACATAATGTTGACAACTATTAAATACACTCACCATGCTCTACAAAAGATCTCCAAAATGTGTTCATCTTGTCCGAAACTTTGTACCCTTTGAGTAACATCTCCCTATTTCCCGTCCCCTCACCCCCATTCACTCCTGCCACTGGCAACTACCTTTCTACTTTCTGCTTCTGAGTTAGAATTTTGTAGATTCCACATATAAATGAGATCCTGTAGTATTTATCTTTCTGTGCCTGGCTTATTTCACTTAGCATAATGTCCTTGAGGTTTATCCATGTTGTTGCAAAGGACAGGATTTCCTTCATTTTTAAGGCTGAATAATATTCCATGATTCATATTTACCACATTTTATTTTTTTAATTCATTCATCTACTGATGGATACTTAGGTTGATTTCATACCTTGGCTATGCAATAATGCTGCAATCAACATGGGAGTGTAGGTATTTCTTCTGTATACTAATTTCATTTCCTTTGAATCCGGTCGGACAGTAGTTCTATTCTTATCTTTTGAGGAACCACCACACTGTTTTCCATGATAGCTACACTAATTCACATGCCCAACAGGAGTGTAGGTATTTCTTCTGTATACTAATTTCATTTCCTTTGAATCCGGTCGGACAGTAGTTCTATTTTTATCTTTTGAGGAACCACCACACTGTTTTCCATGATAGCTACACTAATTCACATGCCCAACAACGGTATACAAGGGCTCCCTTTTCTCTACATCCTTGCCAACACCTGTTATCATTTTTTAATCAAGCTTTAATTTGCATTTCCCTGATTTTTAGAGATGTTGAGTATTTTTTCATGTACCTGTTGGCCATTTGTATATCTTCTTTTGAGTTATATCAATTTAGGTCTAGTGCCCATTTTCAAAGCGAGTTGTTTTCTTGCTATTGAGTTGTCTGAGTTTCTCATCTATATTTTGGATATTAACTCCTTATCAGATGTATGTTTTTATGTCAGTACCATTCTGTTTCTATTACCATAACCTTGTAGTATATTTTGAAATCAGGTAGTGTGATTCCTCCAGCTTTTTTCTTTTAGATCAAGAATGTTTTAGCATGCTATGATCCCATACAGATTTTAAGATTTTAAAATTTCTGTAAATAAAATGCCATTGGAATTTTGATAGGAATTGCATAGAATCTGCAGATCACTTTGGGTAGTACAGACATTTCACCAATATTAATTCTTCCAATCCATGAACACGAATGGGATATCTTTTCATTTATATGTGCCTTCTTTAATTTTCAGTATTTTGTAGATTTCAGTATATTGATCTTTCACCTCCTTGGTTAAATTTATTACTAAGGATTTTTTTTTTTTGATGCTATTTAAATGAGATTTTTTTTTTCTTTTTCAGATAGTTCATTGTTAATGTCTAGAAATGCTACTAATTTTTTCATGTTGATTTTGTATCCTGCAACATTACCGAAATAGTTTATTGGTTCTAACAGTTTGTGGGCAGAGTCTTTAGAGTTTTCTGTATATGAGATCATGTCATCTGCAAACAAAGATAATTTTACTTCATACTTTCTGATTTGGATACCTTATTTCTATTTTTGCCTAATTGCTCTGGCTAGGACTTCCAGTTGTGTACTGAATAGAAATGATGACACTGGCATCTTTGTCTTTTTCCTAATCTTAGGAAAAGATCTTAGCTTTTGGGCC
>NW_007727467.1:11370-12930 GCF_000696425.1 Galeopterus variegatus | reverse complement strand
TATTTTTCCTCTGATCTTTATTATTTTTTTCTTTCTGCTGACTTCGGGCTTAATTTGTTCTACTTCCACTTCCTTGAAGTGTAAAATTAGGTTGTTTATTTGATATCTTTCTTTTGTCAATGTAGGTGTTTATCAATATAAACTTCCCTTTTAGAGCTGCTTTTGCTGCATCCCATAGGATTGGGCATGTCATGTTTTAATTTTCATTTCTCTAAAGATTTTTTAAATTTCCCCTTTGATTTCTTTTTGAATCATTAATTGTTCAGAAGTGTGTTCATCTCCACATATTTGTGAATTTTCCAGTTTCCTCTGGTTATTGACTTCTAGTTTTATATCACTGTGGTCAGAATAGATACTTAATATGATTTAACCTTCTTAAACTTGTTAAGACTTGTTTTGTAGCCTGAAAGATGATCTATCCTGGAAAATGTTTTATCTGCTCTTGAAAACAATGCACATTCTGCTGCTATTGAATAGCATGTTCTGTATATATCTGTTAGGTCCATCTGGTGTATAGTGTTGTTCAAGTCTATCATCTTACTGATATTCTGTTTGGATGATTTATTCATTGTTGAAAGTGGAATATTGTGCTATATTAGTGTATTGATGTCTATTTCTCCCTTCTGTTCTGTTAATATTTGCTTTATACATTTTGGTGCTCTGACGTTTGTTGCAAATATATTTATGATCATTATAGCCTCTTAATTAACTGATCCCGTAGCATTATGTAATGATCTTCTTTTTCTCTTATAACAGTATTTGACATAAGGGTTACTTTTTTTATACTAGTATAGCCACCCCTGATCTCATTTGGCTACCATTTGCATGTAATATCCCTTTTCTTCCCTTCCCTTTCGGCTAGAGTGCATGTCTTGTAAGCTTCATATAGTGGGATCTTTTTTTCAATCCATTCAGCCATTCTATGTCTTTTGATTGAAGAATTTAAAAAATTTACATTTAAAGTAATCATTGATAGATAAGGACTTAATGCTCTTTTGTCCATTGTTTTCTGACTATTTTATTCAGGTTGAGCATCCCTAATCTGGACATCTGAAATCTGAAACGCTCCAAAATTCTAAACTTGAGTGACATCATGGTGCTCAAAGGAAATGTTCATTGGAGCATTGAAGATTTTGGATTTTCAGGTCAGAGATGCTTTACCAGTAAGTATAATGCAAATATTCCAAAAATAAAAATCCAAAATCCAAAGTACTTCTGGTCCTAAGCATTTAAGATAAGGAATACTCAACCCATAGTTCCTTCAGTCCATTCTTGCTCTTTTTTTGTCTTCCTTGTGATTTATTTTTTTGGAGTGGCGTGCTTTGATGTCTTTTTCTTTATATAAAATATCTCATAGTTATAACAGAGAACACCTCTACGCTTTAACTTCTCTTTTGTTTCTGCTTTTTAACTCACGTAATGTCTTAAAGATTCACTCATGTCATTGTAGGTCTGATATAATTTAACATCATGTTTGCATTTTGGGAAACATAATAATAAAAAACATCACATTTGTTTTTATAGCTATGTTTCTTCAGACTGTACATAGAAAACAGAGCC
>NW_007727467.1:10564-10878 GCF_000696425.1 Galeopterus variegatus | reverse complement strand
AAAAACATCACATTTGTTTTTATAGCTATGTTTCTTCAGACTGTACATAGAAAACAGAGCCAACCACACAAACAACTGTGCTTTTGTGAATTCTATATCCATTCTATTTTAGGGTACAGAACACATTATGTTGAAGATAGTACCTACTCCTCTCTTCATAACCAGAAAGAGTTATATGCTTTCAGGCAAGAAGGACAGAAAACTCTTTCATCTCTTCCATCTGATTTTCAAAGCCTGTTGCTTTCCTATCGAATTCCACCCTTTACCATCTTTGCTTCAAACAAAATAAACTACATACACTCCCCATGAACGTG
>NW_007727467.1:8575-10374 GCF_000696425.1 Galeopterus variegatus | reverse complement strand
AACTGCTAAGAAATTAGGAGTTGTTGGCACATGGTGAGTACTTAAATTGTACATTGACACATGGAATGAGTAATTAAATAAAGTCAGTGTAAAATCTCGCTTTCACACTGTAGTGGATTGAATTATGTCCCCCCAAAACTAACTGAAGCTTGAATTGTGTCCCCAAGTTCTATGTATTAGAAACTTGGCCCCCATTGTGACTGTTAAGAGGGTGGGGAATCCTGTTATGGTAATTGAAAGGTGGAGCCTTGAAGAGGTGATCGGATTGTAGGACCATGCAGGAGTGAAAGGATTAAAATTGGTGGCCAGGGGCATCTGAGGGCTTTAAAAAAAGAGAAAAGAGAGTCTGTCTTTTTCTCTCACTCTCTCTGCTCTCTCTGCTTCTACCATCTTGCACTGTGAGACCCATGGGTCACTATCACCATCAGCAAGACCCTCACCAGCTGTGTTCCCCAGACTTTGAACTCCCCAGCCTCAGAAACTGTAAGCAATAAATTTTGTTTTCTTTACAAATTATCCAGTTCTATGTATTTTGTTATAAGCAACAGAAACGGACTAATACATACCCATAAAAAGAATTGCGTTAACAGATTCCCAAGCAGGAAGGGACAAAGTCACCCCATTTATCAGCTTTATATTTTTAAAATAAAAAAGCATGTTTTTCTTTTTGTCCTTCCTCTTATTTATAACTAATTAGTTCCAATGATGATGGAGTAACTAGTATCAAAATATCCCTCCCCCCATTAAAAAATATAAAACTGATGAAAATATATGAGGTAGATTTTTCCAGGCATTTTACAAAAGTCAGGAGAAGTGAAACACCCAAAATAAGCTTTATGATGGCTCAGCTGTCTTTGTGGGAACAATTTCCCAACCGTATTGCAACAAAAGCTGGAATTCAAGAAGACCATTAAGGTCCTGATGAGTTTCGGCTGAGTTTGCAGCAGCTTGAGTGGCTGGAATTTACAGAGTGAGAAATTGGCAGTCTTGGAAGTACATGTGGGGGTGCTCCGTGAGTCTGCATCTGAGAGCTGAATTGTCCATGTGCAGTGTGACATCACCCAAGGCTCATCAAATAGCAGCTGCTATGAGGTCACGAGCAGAACTACAGTAGAAGTTGAGCAATACTGTGAGAAGAGCAGTGTCAGGAGATGTTGGAGCTCCAACCCTACCAGAGTCGAGATATTCCATTAACACTTGATAACAACCCCAGCATCCAGTTAAGGAAGGAGGAAGGCAAAACCTTAAGAATAAGAAACACACACCACAGAGTAAGACCTAGTCTAGACCAACACTAAACAAAACCTAAACCAGATCTGGGCAAGATTTAGAGTGAAGACCAAATTTGGAGCTTGAGATTCCTCAGGTTAGAGAGGCTTAGGTCATATCTTGGGCTTTCATAAGTTTTTATGCTAACAAAACTTAAAATCAAAATGAAATAGGTTCAAGGTGATCACCTAGTAATTTAACTATCTGCTAAAACAAGAAGAAATACTCTTCATAGGATAGTAATGAAATACAGAGTCTCTATGTCTTAAAATGCACAATATCTGAAATATAATATAGGCAAAAAACAAACATGCAAACAGAACAGGAAAATGTGGCATCAAGAAAAAAAGTAGTGGGCCGGCCCAGTGGTGCACTCGGAAGAGTGCAGCACTTGGGAGTGCGGCGGCGCTCCCACCGAGGGTTCGGATCCCATATAGTAGATTGGTCCACTCACTGGTTGAGCGCGGTGCGGGCACGACACCGAGGGTTGCGATCCCATTGCCGTTCGCGGTACGGGTGGGCGCAACACC
>NW_007727467.1:6055-7742 GCF_000696425.1 Galeopterus variegatus | reverse complement strand
AGGGTTGCAATCCCGTTACCGGTCACGAAAAAAGACAAAAAGGAAAAAAAAAGAAATAAAGTAGCCAATAAAAATCAACCCTGAGATCACCCATATAGTTCAAAGACTTTAAAGTATCTATTGCAACAATTTTTAAAGAGCAAAGAAAAATATATTCAAAGAATTTTTTAAAAATATGGCCCTTATCAGTGGACTGATAAAGAATTTCAGTAGAGAAATGAAAACTATCACAAAAGAACTAAATGGAAATTCTAGAATTGAAAATTACAATAAGTGAAATAAAAAATAAATTCTTTGGTGATGCTTAACCCTAGATAGCAGATGTCAAAAAAAGATTCAGTGACTGAATACAGATCCAAAAGCAATTATCCAATCTGAAGAACAGAGGAAAAAATACTAAAGAAAAAGGAAGCAAACCAGAGTCATGCCAAATATTAAATGGTCCAACATATATGTAAGTGGAGTTGCAGATAGAAAAGAGATTAAGATTAGTGCAGGAAAAAAATACTGTAATATATGATGACAAAAAACATTTCAAATAAGTTGAAAATCACCTCCTACAAAGCCCAATCAGAATAAACTTACAAATAACTTTACCTGAATGAATTATAATCAAGCTGCTGAAAACCAAAAATTAATAAAAAAAGGTTTACAGCAGCCAAGGTAAAAAAGGACACATTATGCATAGGGGAAATGGATATAAATGACCTCTGACTTCTCATCAAAAGCAAACACAGAGAAACGAGGCCAGATGATAATGGAACAACATCTGTCAACCTTGAATTCTGAGTTTGTTTGATTAAACATGGTGTGACCAAAAAGTCTGTAAACATAAGTAATAACATTGATTTTAGTATTAATATTAATAAACCATTGATCACACATTTGCTTATGTTTCCAGCTTATCATTCTTTCTTATCTCTGGAATGTAGTCTTCTGCAATAGTTATGAAAACAAAAGTCTACATCTAGATTCTTATCACTTGCACAAGATTCTTGATTTTTCACTTTCCTCGGTGATAAAATGAAGTATTAGATTCAATGATTTCTGAGACAATTTCAATCTCTGAAATACAATACAGTGTTTTAAGGTAATGAACATGTAATAGAATGGGAATGCGTAAGAAATCCAAGATTGAGGGGTGTAATATTCCAAAGTCAATATTTTAGCTTCTGAGTTAAGAAAACCGTAATAAACCTATTTTTAACAGAGCTTTTTTCCTTTAACTTTGTTTTAATCTGAGAATGTAATGCCAGAATAAACATGACCCACTAATGTGTCCCTTTTAGGAGTGAGAAATTAAGACTTAAATGACAGAACTATGGTTAACAAAACTTTTCACTTAATATCTAGAGGAAATAGAAGTATTTCAAAACTTTTGTTAAAATAGTATTTATTAGCATGAGACTCATCTGAAGTTTGGTTCTTTAATTCTACTAGAAGCACACTTACTAGACAGCATCTGTCTAGTAAGTCTTTATACAAAAAGAATGGACCCATTGAATTTGTGAATTATTTCAGGTGACTTATGAGGGTAGGCAGCACTGTCTACTTTCTTTCATTCCTTTGATTACCTACATGTGACTAAGTGATAGATGGGATGGTTAGATAAGGGTGGAATGTCAGTGTGCTCTCTCTCTCTCTCTCTCTCTCTCACACACACACACACACACACACACACACACAC
>NW_007727467.1:3576-5634 GCF_000696425.1 Galeopterus variegatus | reverse complement strand
TCTAGTAAGTCTTTATACAAAAAGAATGGACCCATTGACTTTGTGAATTATTTCAGGTGACTTATGAGGGTAGGCAGCACTGTCTACTTTCTTTCATTCCTTTGATTACCTACATGTGACTAAGTGATAGATGGGATGGTTAGATAAGGGTGGAATGTCAGTGTGCTCTCTCTCTCTCTCTCTCTCTCTCACACACACACACACACACACACACACACACACACACAAACCCCCCAAAACAGAAACAGAGCACCTCTATTTTCTGGGTAATTAAAGAATACTCTAACCTAGGTTTCAAGTAATTTCAGATGGAAAAAAATCTGGAAAACAGCTAAAACCTTTTACTACCATTGTCAAAACTACAGTTTCATTTTTTATTGACAGCCTGATTAGCAGCTAGGCACAAATTCATAATTCAGAGTTCATGGTCCAGTTTTCAGATTACCTGTCAATCCCCTCAGGCCTATTATTTTGCTCTTAAGTCTGCTAAGAGAACCAAAAATGTCAACCAAGACACTCAATCCATTCATTTCCCTTGTAAGAATAGAGACAAAGAAGAGTTAAAACTGATGTCCCAGTTTTCACTACAACAAATATGATTTTCAAGAAAGTACAAAAGAATTGTAAATAAAATAATAATTGACAGATAATATATACCAAAGTAGTTTTTCAAATCATTTAGTATTTTCCTTAAAAACTATGAAAATACATCAATATCCCTTGATTGATTGATGGAAACATTGGACATAGGTTTTAAAGACATATAAATTGATTATTAAAAATTGATTTTAAAACTAATAAGTTAAAAATAATGAAGTTACTAAATTGCTTTACTATTTTTAGCTAAAAGGTATTGTCATTAATTTAGCTTTTGCTAAATTAGCTCAGTAGAAGGATATTTACAGATTTTAAAGTTGTTTATCTTGCAAACGCCCAGTTTAAGTTTGCCAGTGATTTTGTGGTGTAATATCTTGAACTCAGGCAGGAATTCATTTGTGGGAAGAAGCAAACATTAAAGAAGATTAAGCTAGAAATTGTCCTGAGATTTACAAACTGGGGAAGAAGAGCAACTGGGGAGTCAATTGACCCCTGGGGATACTTAAGAAAATTGGTGGGAAAACCATGCACAGAGGGCATGAAATGGGGTGTTCTGCCTTAGCCATGACTCTTGAAATGGCTGAGCAGGGTCTTCATGTGGGCAGCTGCAATTTTAATCTCCTATATCTTTATCTTTCAGGTACTTTTAATTCCAAGGTCACCTCATGAACACACAGAGTTTAGTGAACATAGTACTCAATTGATAAATATGTTAATGAGTGTCTATGTATAGGAAACAATAGAAAATTCTGGATTCAAAATTATAAGGTAACATTACACTCAAGGTTACCTGAGGTAACTGCTATCAGGTTGAGACTATGTGTTCCTATGTATTCATGCCCATGAAGATATTTATTTTTTTGGTAGAGATTAGGGTGCATGTGGGAGGATCAGAAAGAAGGAGCACTTGAAGGAGAAATATATGCAATAAGTTGAGGGAATTGGTACGAGCTTATTATAAGGTGCATAATTTAATGTAATTATCATCACATGTGTTAAGAAATAACAAGAAGATATTAACCAAGAGGTAACAAGAACGATAAGAAAAATGTGCATTATTCTGAAGAAAACCCAACTACTTAAAAGGTAGAAATTCTGAATATAGCCAAATGATATGTTTTCAGACATGATCTATCTCATGTGAGAAATATCCCAGGAAGACACTAAAAACTACATTAGAGTATGATCATTAAAAACAGGGAGTTGTCAGTTGAAAAGCACAAATGTTTTTTTCCTAAAAGGAAAGAAACAAGGCAGGCTAAAGAGGGTGTAAGTTCAAAGTTTCAGAACCAACTGGGTATCAACAAAGATTTCTCAAGGGCTAGAAAAGAGAAAGTGAGATGCAGAAAGCAACCAAGTGAGGGAAGAAATGAGCATTTGTAGAGGAGATGAAAGAGCTTGGGGAAGGCTGTCATAAAATACACATTGCATAATATATGATGGATCAGTTCTATTATTTAA
>NW_007727467.1:0-2088 GCF_000696425.1 Galeopterus variegatus | reverse complement strand
CAAAAGGTTCAAAATTCAACTCTTCCCCTATGAAAGCATCTTTAAGGCAGAAAATGTATTTGATTCCTCTGTTTCCTTCCAAATCACCAATATTACATATTTGCCTAGGATTTATTAGATCAATGAGTTTTTAACAGAGCAAAAATTCATATGTTAATTTCTGCTATTGGATATTAGCAAAAGTTAATTATTATAGAAAAACGCTTTTAAAAAACAACCCATAAATATTTCCTAGACATCAAGATTTTAATTAACCAAAATTTAGATCAATTGAGTATATGCATCAACATACACTCCAGACCCTGACCCTGTACCATTCAGAAATTAAGACTACATTTCCCAGATCCCCTTTCAGCCATGAGTCTCCTTTATAGATTCTTTGTTTTCTTAAATATTCAGAAATTTTCTGTTCTCTGCAACTCATAACCTTGACCAATAAGAAATCTAAGGACTTCCCCCAATTTTTTTGCCAGTTAAGTGACAAGCTGTTATTCTCATTTTGAAATCATAGCTTTGTGTGTTATTTTGACTTAGAGGTTAAAACCAAGTTAGCATATTTTCTCAGTGTCTTTCTTTGAGTCATAATAAGGTATCTACGTGCCTGCAAGCACTATCAGAAATAAGCAGATGCTATTTACTATTATGCATTGTCTCAGTTAAAGTATATTTACTGAGTGCTCTATTGTATTCCACTCACATTCACAAAGCATGTTGTGTGAATAAAGAAAGCATTCAGGAAAAGAAAATTTTCTCCAAAATATATATTGTTATTTTCATAATGTTTGATATTAGGGCAATACAAGCCACCTCACATATACAGGGTCTGCCTGTGTTGATGTGGAGAGGAGTGATTTGGAGCATGGTCATATGAGACCTGTTGACCGCATATGACATAGACAAAACACCTGTGCCAAAGGGCCAAAAAAAATTTATCAGGGCACTTTTTTTATTTGGCTCAATTCTAAAACCTATTCGCTTCCAACAGTTCCTCAGGTGATGATGGAGCTGGGATGTGTTGTCCCCTCCAAAACTCATGTGGAAATTTGATCTCCAGTGTGGCAGTGTTGGANAACTGGGTATCAACAAAGATTTCTCAAGGGCTAGAAAAGAGAAAGTGAGATGCAGAAAGCAACCAAGTGAGGGAAGAAATGAGCATTTGTAGAGGAGATGAAAGAGCTTGGGGAAGGCTGTCATAAAATACACATTGCATAATATATGATGGATCAGTTCTATTATTTAACTTTCCAAAAGATGTAACAATACAGAGATATGCTAACCATCATAGTCAGCATTAATTTACAGTGGGAGAAATAATTAGAATCTCACTTTTTGTGAAGAATGGAGTGAAAATGTAAACAATGCTTCCCTCCAGGCAAGTGCTTCATCAAGTTGACAGGTGCATTTGAATTTCCATGGGTGGGGGATATAATAGGTTATTTATGTGTCATTTTAATAGAAAGACCCAACCATCAAGATGGACAGCAGACTTTATCAGTACTGCTGTTTGCAACTAATCCTCCAATTTAGTACCCCATGAAAATACCTGCAACAAAACCTGTCCATTTTTCTTTTACACTCCATTATGGAAAAATCAATATGGGCTCTATTCATCTCAAATCTCCTGCTTGGCAGGTGCCTGAGCCACAGACTCTAAAAAAAAAAATCTGACAGTACAGTACTCTGTGTGGCAGAGCCCACTGCTTATGGTTTTATTCTACCACATTCTGCCACCCAGATTGACCGTGTTGGCCTATATACTAGAGTCTCATATGTTTCAGAATCTAATATATGTTGGCCAGAGACCCTAAACCTGATTACTTTGAAGTCAATTCATCTGGAGTTAGTTTTAGAGCCAAAAACAGGAGTTAGTTGACTTCCAAATGTGGCAGATTTAATATTTATCTGCTTTTTAACCTTCAAGTAGTGAATACTAACTGGTGAATTTAGTAAATAATAATTCAATCAAACCACACATGAATAAATACTACTTCACTATTCAACCAGGTCATCAAAGACATAGTCTGACTACCTATTTTCCAGGAAAATGGTCCTAATTTGTTTCTTTTCCAAAACCGCTTCATCAGGTTT
>NW_007727466.1:404893-412158 GCF_000696425.1 Galeopterus variegatus | reverse complement strand
TCTCTCTCTCTTTCTTTCGTCTCTCTCTCTCTCTCTCTCTCTCTCTCTCTCTCTCTCTCTCAGCTCCCACTTATTGAATGAGTACATGTAGTATTTTTCCCTCTGTGCCTGGCTTATTTCACTTAACATAACTTTCTCCAAGCTCATCTGTGTTGCTGCAACTGGCAGTATTTTATTCTTTTTTAATGAATAAGTAGTATTCCATAGTGTATATATACCATATTTTCCTTATCCAGTTGTCCATCAATGGACATTTAGGTTGGTTCTGTACCTTGGCTATTATAAATAGAGCTGCAATGAACGTGGGAGTGTATGTATCCCTTCGTCATGATAATTTCCATTCTTTTGGGTATATACCTAGAAGTGAGATGGCTGGATCATACACTAGATCTGTCTATAGTTGTTTCACTATACTCTATACTGTTTTGCATAGTGATGGTATAGATTTACAGTCCCACCAACAATGTAGGAGCATTCCCTTCTCTCCATATTCTCACCAGCATTTGATACTCTCCATATTTTTTTATTATAGCCAGTCTAACTGGGGTGGGTTGATATCTCAGTGTGGTTTTAATTTGCATTTCCCTGATGATAAGTGATGTTGAGCATTATTTTAAGTGCCTGTTGGCCATTCATATGTCTTCCTTCAAAAATTGTCTCTTCAGTTCTTTTGCTCATTTTTTAATTGGGTTATTTTTTTATTTTTTTATTTATTTTTTTACTACATAGTTGTTTGAGTTCCTTGTATACACTGGATATTAAACCCTTGTCAGATATTTAGATGGAAAATATTTTCTCCTATTCTGTAGGTTCTGTAGGTTGTTGTTTCACTTTGTTGATTGTTTCATTTGCTGTGCAGAAGCTTTTTAGTTTGATATAATCCCATTATTTATTTTATCTTTGTTGCTTGTGATTTGTGGTTCTCATTTATAAGGTCTTTGCCCAGTCCTACTTCCTGGAGTGTTTTCCCTATGTTTTCCTTTCATAGTTTTATAGTTTCAAGTCCTATAATTAAATCTTAATCTATTTTTATTTGATTTTGGTATATGGCAAGAGGTGCAGGTCTACTATCATTCTTCTGCATATGGATGTCCAATCTTCCCAGCAATGTTTAATAAAAACTCATTCTTTTACACAATGGATATTCTTGGTGCTTTTGTCAAAGATAAGTTTGCTCTAAGTTGGCAGGGTGATTTCTGGGTCCTCTATTCTTTTCCATTGGTTCGAATGCCTTTTTTTATGCCAATACCATGCCATTTAAGTTGCTATAGCCTTTTAGTATGACTTGAAGTCAGGTAGTGTTATGCCTCTGGCATTTTTTTTTTTCTTTCTCAGTTTTGTTTTGGCTTGTTGGGCCCATTTTTAGGAGCAAACATTATCTGTGAGCCACATGGTGCCTATGGGTGGAGGATGAAGATGGTGCCCACAGGAAGTAGGGGAGGCATAACCCAAGATAGCTCCAAAAGGTTTTTATTGGTCCTCCAGTATTTCTGCACTCGTGAACCCTGTGTGATTGCCATGCTCAACATGTTAGTACAAAATGCATGCCCGCGTGATCCTTTAATTAATTGGTTAGTTCATGGAAAGCCCCTGCTTGCTTGCTTATAGAGATCGCAGTGTAATGGCAATAAAGTGGAACTGCCCTGACAGAACTCCTGCTGTGTCTGAGTGTCTCTTTCATGGGGCTGGATTGGCAGGCAGCAGGCTCACTTTTTCCCGAGATCCCTCGGTCCAAACACCAGGGGTAATCCTGTCAGCTCCTTCTCCTTCTGGGTCTGCGGGAGGACCCCAGGCGTGCCCCCGCAGAAGCTGGTGCCTGAACGTGGGACCCACCACATAAGAAGAACCAACCCACCATGTGGCCTTGAGAGAGAGGTGATGAGCGGCCACAAGCCTCAGTGTGGAGTTTCCCTCTGGAGAAATGCCATCTCAGGGTAACAGACGTTTTCAAGGTGAGTCTCCTTATTCCCAACAGGTGAATAGGGTAAGTCATTTTCACTCTTTTCTTATTTCTCCCACTCTTCTTTCCCACTATCCTTTCCCTATCCGTTCCGTGACTTTCAGCGAACAAGCAGACGGGTGTGGGACAATTGACAGGTCATGGCCAGGGTTACTCTCTGGTAGACCTTGAAGGTCTCATATCATTTGGCTCCAGTAGCGGAGGCCAGACTGGGTGAAAGTCCTACTTGCCTTCCTTTAGCTGAGGGACCGGCCATCCCCTTTTCCCAAAATACTGGCCATCACCAGTCCTGTCAGGTTTTTTCTGGTGATAACTCTCAGCTTCTTTCTCTTTCTGTTTCTATATGTCTAAACACCATGGGAAATACCACAGGCAAAATGGATGAACCAGCCCTTAAGGCACTAAAATATTTGTTAAAAAGTAGAGGACTTGAGATTTCTGACAGTATGGCTGCCAAGACCTGGGCAACTGTTCTAGCCCTGGCTCCCTCGATTGTCTTGGCCAACCTGTTTTCTTGGGACATGTGGGACCATGTACAAACTCTTGCCCGGCAGCGTGAGGTTCGCTGTGGGGAGGACCCACCTTCAGGGTTTTACCCTACTATTTCAGCCCTTAAGTTTTGCTTCTCGCAAGGCCACAATGGTGATAGCCATACCCCTACCTCCCCAGACTTAGAAGAGCAATGGGAAAAGTTTGAAAGGGAGCGTACTAGGGGTGGCCTAACCGTCTTTTCACAAGGTTATGCCAAGGATACCTTTCAGCCAACAAATAATTCCAGGGACCCACCAGAGGAACGTGGGGGGTCACAAGAGGACCGGAACTTTCCCCAGCATAAGCCCCCAGGGGAGGGCCTTTACCCTCCCCTCCCTCCTCTCACTAAAGACTTACAGGAGGGGACCACAAACAGTAAACAAATAACAGCCACTTGGCAACACAAATTTCAACTAAATGATCCCTGGGAGGCTCCCCCGCCCTTTCACCACCAGCCTCAAGCTTTCCCCGTTAACATTGACTGTAAACAGCATGAGCCAATGGGGAATCCCTGGGGAACTCCACCACCATTTCCTTACCAACCCCATGCTTTTCCTGTCAATGTCAACCCTGGGGGGAACAGGCCAGCGCCCTGGTACCCCTAGAAGGCTACAGACCTAAAAGAGCTAAAAAAGGCTGTGGCCGAAGATGGTCCAAATTCCCCATGGGCAGAAACCAGCCTCAAGGGATTAGCACACCAACCCTGCACCACCCAGGATTGGAATGTACGGCAGTGCTCTCAGGTCCCCAGTATATTAAATTTTGTGCCTTTTTAAAAGAAGAATGCCATGCTCAGGCAGAGAGAAATCAGGCCACTAACCCAGTTATCCCAATAACCTTTGGCATGCTATCTGGAACAGCAGACCAATACAGCACAGGAATTCAGCAAGCCGCTATCCCCGCTTCCTACCAAGACCAGGTTAGGGCCATCTGCTTAGCGACTTGGAAAAAACTTGTGGAGGGCCCTACAGAGCCCCCCATATCAGGCATCACCCAGAGAAACAATGAGGACCTCCCTTCCTTTGTGGATAGGGTAGAAAAAAGCATACAAAGAAAATTCCCCCCAGTGCCCCTAAGAGACCAGTTTGTTAAGATGCTGGTATGGGAGGGAATGACATCAGAGCACAAAATGGCCTACATGGGTCAAAAGGACGGCTCAATAGAAAGATGGTTTATTACCTCTAGGGATGTGGGGACCCAAGGCCATCAGGCCCACATCATTGGTACTGCCCTCCAAGCCCAAACAGACACCCTCACTGAGGCAATGACCAAGGCCTTTAATACCATGACCTCCCCTGGAAACGACCTCTCTGGTAATAAAAACAGGCCATTGCTTTGGCTGTGGGGAACAGGGACACTTTAAAAATAGCTGTCCCCCAAATAATTCAAAACCAAAAGGCCAAAAACCTCCCAGCACCCCATGCCCAAGATGCAAAAAGGGCTACCACTGGAAGGCAGATTGTTAATCTAAATTTGATAAGGATGGCAATCGTTTAAATTAGAAAAAGGGCATCCCCTAGCCCCATCATCCCAAGGGGGACTCCATTTTCCACCACAACGAGATAGAAACCCTCTAAGTCAACCTAAACCTGGATGCAACTCACTCCCATCCCTCACAGAGCTAACAGGAGTTAACAAAACCCAAAAACCTGCAAGGGCTAACTGGACGGTGCCTATTGTGCCTGGATTAAGACCCAAAATGGATATAATGATTGGGGGAAACATTTTCTGATGCCTAATTAACACCGGAGCTGACCACACGGTCCTTAGAGAGGAGGAAGTTCCTAATAGCTGGAGGATGGTCCCAGGGGCAAAAATGATGGGGGTCGGAAGAAATACTCAGTCCAAGGAAACTGTTGGATGGCTCCCCTGGAAAGATGCTGATGGCACAAGAGGGGAAGTCAAACCTCTTATAGCCACAGGACTTAATGCAAACCTCCTAGGCCAAGACATTCTGAGACAAGCAGATACCTATATCACCAGTGATTATAAAGAATTTTATGATAACATTTTAGATGAGGAGGAATACCAGCAGCAGTTCAACCTCCCTTCTTGCCCAAATTATAGAGGGGACCCCGAATTCCAAAACATGAGGGAGGGAAAGCCACTTACAAGATGGAAGGTGCACCCCCAATCCTAAAAGCCACTGGCCCCTGAGTCCCTCCAATCCGTTGGAAACCAGGACCCCCAATTTGGGTTGAGAAGTGGCCTCTCCCAGCTAATAAATTGCAAGCACTTGAGGAACTTATCACAGAACAATTAAAGTTAAAACATATTCACCCATTCACTAGCCCCTGGAATACCCCTATTTTTGTCATTAAAAAGTCTTCAGGAAAATGGAGACTGTTACAGGATCTTAGAAAAATTAATGAAAGAATGTTGTTACAGGGAACCCCCCTAAGGGGATTGCCTTGGGTACCGGCCATCCCTAGTAACTTATGCCTCATGGTTATAGATATTAGGGACTGCTTCTTTTCCATTCCTTTAAACCCACAGGATTATGAAAAATTTGCTTTTTCATTCCCCTCAACTAACTTTAAGGGGCCAGATAAACATTTTGAATGGATGGTTTTGCCTCAAGGCATGGCCAATAGTCCATCCTTTTGCCAAAACTATGCTTATGAATTACTCCAACCTGTCAAAAGACTCCCCCATGTTGAAATGTATGTTTACATGGATGATATTTTCTTCGGAGCCCTAAATACTTCCCAATTAGCTGAGGCATACAAAGTCCTGCAAATGTGCTTTACAAAGGGTAACTTGCATGTTGCAGCTGATAAAATCCAAGTTGTTCTGCCTTTTAAAATTTTAGGTACCCAGTTAAACTTGCAAGGCCTTAGTCCTTTAAAAACCTCAACTTTGTATCCCAGATTCTTGTTCTTTGGTTGATTTACAATGCCTTTTAGGTGAAATTAATTGGCTAGGGACCTGAATTCCCATTTCAATGTGCCAGCTGTTACCTCTTTTCAACCTATTAAGGGACAACCTGCCTCATGATAAAATCTCGCTTTCAGTTGCACATAAACAGCTCTTACAAGAGGTTCAAAATTCTCTCAACCAGGCTCCGCTTGCTAGAACCTCTCCCTCAAAAGACTTGCAATTGTGGATTCTGCCTAATCCCACCATCCTCATGGCAATCCTAGTTCAAGAGGGAAACCCCTTACAATGGATTCACCTATCTCTGGGGGGATCCCCTCGAGTCTATACCTATATAGACCAAATGGCCAACTTAACACAAAAGGGAAGGGACATAGCACTCTGATGTTATGCACGGGAACCTAACAAAATAATTGTTCCAAACCGACTGAGTGACCTAGAATGGATCTACAGAAACAGTCCTAGAATGGCCTTGGCACTAGAGGGTTTCCCTGGCATGCTTGATTGCCACTACGGGCCTTATAAATGGGTCACTTCTTTTGGCCATTTAAACTGGAGAGCACCTCAATTATTTCTACACAAACCCATGCCTGATGCCTATAATGTGTTCAATGATTGGGGTAAACATGGGACTGCTGTTACTGTCTTTTTGCCACATGGAAAACAAGCATCATCTAACATTGTCCCTCAAAAGTACTATGAGCCCTGTGAAGGATCTGCAGAGTTTAAGGAACTCTTAGCTAAAGTTTTAGCACTTAATAAGGTCTCAGAACCCATAAATTTATTTATGACAGTTTGTATGCCACTAATTTGCTGCAAGGGTTGCTTAATTCCCATATCCGTTTAGATAACAACCCAATTATGCCTCTTATGATACAGGCCCGATCATTGTTATTCGAATGGGCCCAACCCATCTACATACAACATCTTAGAGGCCATCAAAAATTGCCGGGTCTACTTTCACTAGGAAACTTTTTAGCAGACAAAACAGCCTCTTCTAACCCCCATGTTTTAACTTTACAAGATGCATCTAATCTCCATGCCCTAACTCATATAAATTGGAGGGGTCTACATAAATGGTTCCCAGAATCCCTATTAAAGATTTTAAAAAGATCATTCATACTTGTAAGTTTTGCCTTCCTTACTTACAGGTGCCCCCTTTACAATTCCCCAGGAGCTAACCCTAGGGGATTAAAACCCAACGTATTATGGCAAATTGATGTTACTCATTTTTCTCCTTTTAGAAAGCTCAAGTATGTTTTTGTTACTGTTGATACCTATTCTCATGCCTGCTGGGCTACGGCACATTCAGGGGAAAAGGCTCGACATGCCCAAAGTCACCTTTTACAATGTTTTGCAACACTTGGACTCCCCAATCAAATTGAAACTGATAATGGACGCTGTTTTGTTAGCTGTGCATTTCAGGAGTTCCTTTGGAGCTGGTGCATTTGCCACACCACAGGTGTTTCACACAATCCACAGGGACAAGCTATAATAGAGCACTATCACCAATCTTTAAAAACTCAATTACAAAAACAAAAAGGGGGTACTGCCAGCCCCCACCAACAATTAGAATTAGCACTATTTACATTAAACATTCTAAATTTTTCCCAAAATTAGTTAATAACACCTTTTCAAAAGCACTGGTCTAATCAAGACATAAAGCCCGAGGTACAAGTTAGATGGAAAGACCCCATTTCTGGACACTGGAGAGTACCTGACCCACTCCTAACTATGGGAAGGGGATTTGGGTGTGTATTCCCCTTTGACAAACCCTGCCCCATATGGATACCAGCCAAAAACCTTAAATTTGTACCTCAAAATCTTGAACCAATAACCCCGCCCAGGGACAACAACAACCCTGAGGCAAATTCTTCTCTTTCAGGAGACTTATGCG